>NW_027466658.1:7500-12500 GCF_050575085.1 Anarhichas minor
TGTTAAATACTTACCTGTTAAATACTTACCTGTTAAATACTTACCTGCTATTATGGTCAAGGGTTTCCACCTCCTGTCTGTACAAATGTGACATATATTTGTGTATTTTACAAATGTTGAGTTCCAAAGGTATGCCAGAACATTATATTGGTTAAATGCACTTAAGCTTATTACCTGGTCCAAAGTTATGCCAGAACATTATATTGGTTAAATGCACTGAAGCTTATTACCTGTTCCTAAGTTATGCCAGAACATTATATTGGTTAAATGCACTGAAGCTTATTACCTGTTCCAAAGTTATGCCAGAACATTATATTGGTTAAATGCACTGAAGCTTATTACCTTTTCCACACACACACACAAATTGCAAACATGGTTTATGTGTGCATATATATATATATTCATTTTTTACATGTTTAATGGTTGCATGTTATGTTACAAAGGAAAAAGGATGTAAATAACTGCTGACCGTAAAGTTAGGTCTAATTTTACGTCTTCACGTAAAGTGACGTTTGACCTCTGACCTGTTGTAAAGCCAACCTTGGCTTCCGGTCCCTCCTTTTTCAAGCGGGTTCGCTGAGTAAGTTGACTCGCGGCATCACGCTCTTCACAATCAATTAGTTTTATACAATTTATCAGCCTGAAGAAGATTTAATATAAATCGAAACGTTGCTGTATCATTTTTTATTTTTTCATTCATTTTATTTGCTTCACTGTTTGGCCAAAATAAATAGTCCAAAGTGCTTCTGTAACTTTTTCCTGGCCTACAAAACACACACGGGGCTAGCTTAGCATGAGCTACCACGGACGACTGAACAGAGAGGAATGGACCACGGTGACCTACAAGAGGGGCCGCCATGGAAGGTATCGCAGCCCTGAGCGAGACATCTATCCCACTGCCACGTACAGAGGTAGGGACAGATCCCAGCACTACCGCGGAGCTCCCGCTAATGATGGAGGTAGGAGAGCGGACATTAGCGCACGGAGGGGACGCGCTCCTGAACTTCGCCAGGACGCCCCCAGTTCGCCCCACCGCCGCAGGTCGCCTTCCCGTCACCGACGCAGAACCTACGCTTCCGTGACCAGGACGGGCCTGCCCGTCCACGACCGGGTCTCTCCCCGACGCAACCAGCCTCGTCAGGACCGACTAGAGCCATCGCTGCATCGGCGCGAAAGACGCTTGCCCGACACGGTGAACAGACACAGGGACAGCTACAGCGCATCGCGGAAACGCAGGGATGAGCCCTACTACAGACCGGACCCTCCACGCGGAGGTTACATGGTTCGCAGAGGGGATTCTCCGAGCCGCTTCCGTGAGGACTACGGAAGACGCAACTCGCCACTTCGCGTCAATTATGGAGAGGAGAGCCGACGACGCGCGGAGCCGCAACAGGTGCCCAGGCGCAGAGACGCGCACATACGACAGATCAACACTGAAGATAGGAGGAGGGAGAACCACCCACAAGGCAAGACTCGTAATCAACCTGAAGTGAGAGATCGAGATGATAATAAACCAAGGTCAGATGATCCAGACTTTGCCCTCAAATGCCACATCTTACACAGAACAATCAAGGCATTTCACCACTTCTCTAATGTGAGTACTGAAAAAACTCCAGTGTCAATTGACAAAATGACGAAACAGTTAACCATTTTGATTAAACCTGCAGTACCTAACACACAGACATCACAACTGATTGAGGGCAACGCCAAAAACTGGGCACACACGACACTCGTCATTCTCCGTAACCACTATGAACAGGTTATTGAAAAAGAAATAGGTGAACTGCACATATTAGAGTCACCTGAGTGGCATGCCCCGTTCGAAATAGCGTCTAACTGGGCTAAGAGACATTTCGGCCGCAGATTGACGCCTGAAACACTGACCGAGACTGAAGAGATCATCACGGCGGAACTGACACGACTGCAGGAGCAGACTGACACACACATGCACACATTGGAGATTTCAGCCCCCCGAGTCAGCGCAAAGAGAGACCTCCCACCACAAGGTCGGGGCTCTGGCGCAGCTACAGCTACGGGTCTGACCACAGCCTTGCTGCACGCTGCTGCCACGGACATGTCCCCCCGTGCACTTCAGACGCCAGCACACACTCCGGTCCCCACAACACTGGAGGATGGGTGGACTTCTCACAGTCGGCCTCTCTCCGCAGCGAGGTCAGAGCCATCTCTGCGCGTGGTTGAGGACACACCAGAGGAGGACCTCTTCACAGCCACTCCTCTACAGCACCTTCCACTACCCCAGAGGATCCGCAGGATGTTTCCCTTCACTTTGGGTGACGCATCACAGCCCACCCAGTCTCCATCTTCCAGCACACACACACCCACACAGGGGAATGGCTGCGTCTCACACGACACAAGCTCCATTGAAGAACTCTCGCCGACTCACAGCACCATCCTCCCAGAGGAGGAGACCAGGGTGAGTGAGGCTGGTCCTCCCAGCGGGGGTCCCATCGCCCCGACACTCAGATCTACTGAAACGTTGCACACAGCAGTGCAGACCCTGCTTACCCCGGCAGCCGGCACGGGAGTACTCCTCACACCCCACACAGCGGGCCCCTTTCGCCCTTCAAGACACATGACGTCGTCCAGAAAGCTAAAAGAATGGCATCTTAACATCCACAAAAAACATGTCATCATGGGAGACTCAAATGTGTCTACTTTGCCACCACACACCATAACTGACCTTCAGATCGATTCGTTTCCAGGGGCCAACTTCAGGAACGCTGAGGGCATTCTGCAAAACACTACAACACACGTCACGGTGGAGAAGATCATCATGTCCTTCGGAATCTGCAATCGGGACCAAAAGACTAAAGAGACGTCCATCAAGCAACTGCAGAGCATGCTGAGAGTGGCTAAAACTACCTTTCCCCAGGCTCGGATCATCATCCCACAAATTAACTTTTCCAACAGCCTGACAGAGAAGGAGAAACATAACTTAACACAGCTCAACACATACATTGCACTACTGGGTGAGTACATTCCTATGTTACCCAGCACACAATTCAAAACTGAAGCAGACAATGTTCATTGGACAAATGAGACCGGAAAAATCATATTTGACCACTGGTGCGCACATTTAAATTAAGTATCCCCATAAGCCTGCCGCTACAGGAGGGGAACAAATCGGTTATCAATTTAACCAAGAATGTAATATTGACCACTGAACAGATATCTCTGCTTTCCCGGGGACTCAATTTTATTCCCACTCAGGGCACTAATAGGGATCTGATCCCACAAACCAAGTATGATGTACAACAATATCACAGAACACTCAGATTAGCGGCCTACTACGAGCATAAGCCTCCTACTAAAAGACTTCCGTTTATTCACAAGTCAACATGGACTCCTCCAAAAACTGTAATTCCACCAGAAATTGATAATATCATCAGAGCTGACGACAGATATTTTGACACCAAATTTAAAGTTCACCAAATTCCTCCTAATCTTAGCAATTCTGAAATTCTGGCCCTCAAACAATTAAAAGACAATAAACAGATTGTCATCAAACCGGCAGATAAAGGGAGTGCCATAGTAATTTTGGATAGAGAACAATATTTGTGGGAAGGCTACAGACAACTGAAGGATGAGAAATATTATATTCAATTAGATAAACCTATCTATCTGGACACCATCCCCTTAGTTAATAAAATTATCCAATCTTTACACGACAAAAGATTTATTAACACTAAACAGAAGCACTACCTGATAGGGGACTCCACACCCAGAGCCAGAATCTTTTATATGCTCCCTAAGATCCACAAAGATCCCAGTAAATGGAGCTTACCTCATCAAATTCCACCGGGCCGTCCTATTGTCTCAGACTGCAGCAGCGAGACCTACCACACGGCGGAGTACTTGGACCACTTTTTAAATCCTCTTTCAATCACACATCCCAGCTATATTAAAGACACTTATCATTTCGTGAACATAGTTAAGAAACTGAAGATTCCTGAAGAAGCCATCCTCTTTACCTTAGACATTGAGAGCTTATACACCAACATAGACATCGAAGAGGGATTACAGGCTATAAAAAACGCCTTCCAAAAACAGCGTAACATAAAGAGGCCTGATAAAGAGCTACTGGAATTACTGAAGATTAATCTGACCAGAAATGATTTCCAATTCAACGAGGAATGGTTCTTACAAATTAAAGGAACAGCCATGGGCAAAAAATTCGCACCAGCTTATGCCAATATCTTCATGGCTGAATGGGAGACCACAGCACTGCAGGCCTGTGAAAAAAAGCCGCTCCATTATTATAGATACCTCGATGATATCTGGGGGGTGTGGACCCATAACCAACTAGAATTTGAGAGCTTCCTAAATACCCTCAATACCCACAGGGACTCGATTAAAATTAAATCAACGAGCAGTCTGAAGTCGGTGGATTTTCTGGACACGACAATTTTTAAAGGAAACAATTTCCAAAAAAATCAATGTTTAGATATCAAAGTGTTCTTTAAAGAAACGGACACACATGCTCTCCTCCACAAGACCAGTTTCCATCCCAAACATACGTACGCGGGACTAATCAAATCACAATTACTTAGATTTCACAGAATCTGCACAGGACAGAATGATTTCAAGGAAGCGGTCACAATTCTATTTCGAGCATTGTCCACTAGGGGGTACTCTAGGACCTTCTGTAGAAAGGGCCTCAAATCATTTCTGGAGGTTAAACCTACAGCACTTACTTCAAGCCTTCCACTCATCACCACCTACTCTCCGTCCACCAAGAAATTATCCAACCAACTCAGAATCAACTTCAATACGTGCATCAAAGGGTCTCCCACCCTAAGTAATCACAGTATCATACCAGCGTTCAGAAGGAATAAAAACTTACAGGATCACTTAGTAAAGGCTAAAATACAACCACTTTTAAAACCAAGGCCCACAGTACAAAAAGATTACTTTAGACATAGACAGTGGCTCTGTAATAACAGCACAGGGGAAATATTTAAAATCCTAACCAGAGGAGA
>NW_027466658.1:15000-53100 GCF_050575085.1 Anarhichas minor
CCCTGTGTTTCCCTCTGTTATTTGTCATGGGGCCCCTAAATCGGTGTTTTCTTACACCTAATAGGGATTGGGCCTCTGGGGCCTAATTAAGACAGGTGTTTCCCTGATTGCCAGGTGTTCATATTGAACAGCTGAGATGACTTGGTCGTCTGATTGTAGGGAGCTACAGCCTATCGGGAGCTCCCTTGTTGCTCCGCCTAGGGAGGGTACAAATACCTCCAACTTTCTTTTCATTTCTTATTCTCCTCTGAGGAAGGCACAACATGCCGAAACGTTAGGAGCTCCAATTTTAAACACTTTTAAAGTGTGATTATGCCCTTTTAAACTGTATCAGTCCCACTGATTCTCTTAGACCAGAGTTCAGTCTCAGTCCATCTTATTGTGTTTAGAAACACTTATTCATTTACCCTCTTTTATTACAAAAAGCTTTTTTTAAAGCTGGTTTGCAGAAGTCCCTGTACGGTCCTCACATAATATTGGTGGAGGAACCCTTTCCCATAGGGTTGGCAGTCCGCTCTTATTATTGCACGTGTTTGGTGGTTTGCGGAGGTTTTACTTTGCACAGAGTGCCTCCCAGTTGGGAGGGTTTAAAAACATATTTTGCACGTGTTTGCAGTGGTTTGCACAGTGCTAGCTGCACAGGTGCCTTTTTAGACGGGCTGCCCTCAGGAAGGGTTCTTTAGACCGCCAGTTGTGGGAGAACCTGGCAATAAGGGATTTTTAGGGTGAATGAACTGACAAAAATCAGCGGGTTAAATTCCCGGGATTTCTTTTAGATATTGGACTGGGTCCGTCTGGTCTGGTGTTTACAAAATAAACTTGTTCACCCACCATTTGGAGTGAATAACAAAATATAGATCAGTGGGTTTAGAAAATAAATTGCTTTTCATAATTTTTTATCCCCCTTTCTTTTGAACTTGACATCCGAGATTTTACATTTGATAGGGTTATGGCGGAATGGACCACAGTGGTCAGAAGGGGGAAGAGGGGAGGTAGAGCCCCCCAATACAATAACAGGGCAAGGGGGTATGAGGAGAGGGAGGGGACATTGGGGAACCAGCCGGAGAGGATGGAGAAACGGTATTTCAAATTACTTCAGGCTATACATCATGCGGAAGTAGTTGGAAATACTCACCAGACAGACAACTTCCCGGTGGGCATGCTGAGACAGGTTAACAAACTAACAGCATTCATTAAGCCATCGTCCCCAAACATAGCAACAACATCTAGGGTGAGGGCTAATACCGATCAATGGATGAGAAATAATATGAGCATCCTGAAAGAACATTACGATTCGGTGATTGCCCTCGCCCTGGAAAACCTCCCGGGGTTCGACAGGGTGGCATGGAATAAAGCGATGGCATACGGTAGGGGTAGATATAAACGACGCCTCACCGAAACCTCCATTGCCACCCTCTCGACTTTAGTGGGGGGGCCCCCGCTGGTGGGGGGACTGGGGGCGGTGGCTGGGGAGCTGAGTGAGGGAGAGTGGCCTAGTTTGCCACCAACAGACCAGGGCAGGCCGAGTAACCACTCGGGCCCCATCCCGGGCATGGGCCCTGGACCTAGAAGGGGGCAGACACCTTTACCACCCAGGCCACCTCGGACAGATGGGCCACGTCGCCCACCCTTGGGGCCTCGTTCCATCTCTGGCCCTAATATTGGCTTCGGCCCTGGCCTTGGCCCTCTTCCCCTCCTCGGTTTCTGCCCCAGCTTAAACCCCAATCTATCACTTGACCCCAGGCTCGGCCTTAGCCCTGACCTCAACCTACTACCCAGGTCTGACCTCAACCCATTGTCCAGTCCTAACCTCAACCCATTGCCCAGCCCTAACCCCAACCGAATTACCAACCCTGGTCAGGGGGAGGGGGGTGGTAATCGGTATAGCCACCCAGAGGGGGTTTCTCCGAGAACTGCCCCAGACCCTGGACTTATCCCCATTCTAGGGGAGTCCAGTCGGGTTGATCCAGTGTTGGGATTGGCGGGGAGCCCTCAGGTTTGCCTAGCGGAGATCCACCAAGCAACATCTACCAGTGGCCTAGATAGCAGCCTGGGGTTCCAACCCAACTTTGAACTCGAGATCACAGGGAGTTCGGATTTTAATGGGTCTGGGGGGGACGAGAGTGGCGACTTACCTGGTTTTGAAGAGGGCGAGGCTCCACGCACCAATGTGGCGGTGGTCCTACGGGAGTCGCAACAACTGATGGAGGGGAGTCAGTCCACCTTGGAGGGAGAGACTCCCCCCGGACGGACGGGTCACCCTCTTGAGGGGCGAGTCCGGACTCCCCAAAAGACCACCCACCACGGTAGTACGTATTACAAAGGGGTGGAGTGGAGCCTTGAGATCAAACAACCGGTGGTGGTGATGGGGGATTCAAACCTAGCTAGGATCTCAGAACATCAATATCCCTCGATTCAGATAGATAGCTTCCCGGGGGCTCAAATACATCATCTAAAGGAGATCCTGGGCAAGCTTGACCCTTGCCACACAGCCCAGAAAGTCGTCCTCTCGGTAGGCTTAAACAACTGCCTTAGGAGCAATCAGCTCGGGACAATGAGGAAACAGGTGCAACAACTCCTGTCAGGGGCTAGGACAGCCTTTCCTCGAGCGGAGATTGTGATTCCCCTAATCCAGTTCTCCCCACGGCTTCAGTTGAAACACAGAACCCTCCTGGGGGAACTTAACCGATTCTTGGAGGACAATTGTAGAACCCTAAAAGGGATTGAAGAGGACCAGTTCCGGGTCAACCATAAAGATCCTATTCATTGGACCCCAGCTACTGCCAATAAAATCCTTAAATCGTGGATGTCGCAGTTAAACTAAGAATAGGGGGACCTAGAGTGTCTAATCAGCCCCACTCTAATATTTTAAATCTTTCCACCTCTTTTTTCTTAACGGAGGACGAAGAAAGACTGCTAGAGAAGGGCCTCTATTTTATTCCAACTCCACTAGTGGTGGATAGACAGGAACTGCGAAGAGACCTACACAGGTATCACAGACAATTGAGGCTTCTAGACCATTTTAATTACAGTATGGATTTCTGTCGAGTGCCATTCATCAACCCCTCCACTTGGGAACCTGAGTGGGCTTCGACCACAGAACTTTTGAAAAAACTGATCAGGCGGGATGTCCGGGATCTTGACAGGATCCACTGTAATAGGGAGAGGGAAAATAATTTATCTACAGGAGAAAGAGAAGCACTTGACCAACTAAAATCAAACCAGGAAATAGTGATTAAACCTGCAGACAAGGGGTCAAAAATTGTTATAATGGATAAACATCAATATTTAACTGAAGCGTACAGACAACTAAAGAACACAACACACTACTTACCTTTAACCTGCTCCCTGCAACTGGAAACTCAGACAAAAATTCGGGAGATTGTGGGATGCCTGTATGAGAAAAAGATCATTACGGCCAAACAAAAGTATTACCTGTCTGGTGAGGATCCTCCACGTCCACGCAAATTCTACCTTTTGCCCAAGATCCATAAGGATCCAGAGACCTGGACGGTCCCACATCAGGTCCCTCCCGGCAGACCCATTGTGTCTGATTGTGGGAGTGAATCGTACAGGATAGCTGAATTTATTGATCATTATATTAACCCCTTGTCGCAAAAACATGAGAGCTATATCAAGGACACCTATGAGTTTGTGACAAAACTTAGACAGATCATGGTGCCTCCTGGTGGAATGCTTTTCTCTGTGGATATTGATTCCCTGTACACTAATATAGAGACTCAATTGGGTCTAAAAGCGGTGCGAGACATCTTTAGGAAGTATCCTGACCCCACTAGGCCGGATGAGGCCCTCCTCACACTTTTGGAATTAGGCCTTGTGAAAAATGATTTTGAATTTAACTCCGAATGGTATCTCCAGGTCCATGGAACTGCGATGGGGAAGAAGTTCGCCCCGGCCTACGCTAATATTTATATGGCGGACTGGGAGCGGACCGCCTTCCCTAAATGCAGCAAACTCCCAAGTTTCTATGTAAGATACCTGGATGATATTTTCGGTATTTGGAACCATTCCAAGGCTGAGTTTTTTGATTTCATTGCAATCCTTAATAACCATCATCCCTCTATCTCAGTTAAATATAATTTACAACAAGAGAAAATTGAATTCTTGGATACCGAGGTTTTTTTGGTTAGGAGGGAAAATGGAGAGGGGAGCCTGGGAACGAGGGTGTATTTTAAGCCGACCGACACACACGCACTGTTACACAAGTCTAGCTACCACCCAAAGCACACCTACCGGGGAATTGTGAAATCGCAATTAATAAGGTTTCGTAGGATCTGTACGGTAGCGGGGGATGTCGAGTCGGCTACAAGAACCCTATTCCGGGCTCTGAGACGTCGGGGGTACAGTAGGACCTTCCTCCGGGGGATCAAGGTGGACGTCCAGCGGGACTACCAACTAGGCCTGAAACCCAGGGGGGAGGACAACAACCATCATCTGGTCCCCTTTGTCTCCACCTTTTCTCCTGCCTCCAGGACCTTGAATACCAAGGTTAAAAGTAATTTTAAGAGGGTACAGGACCACGTGGAATCCCTTGTGGATTTTAAAATCATAGCAGCGTTTAGAAGAAACAAAAACATAAAAGATCTTCTAGTACATGCCTCCTTGGGCGGAAAACATAAAAAAGACAAGCACAACAGACACTTTAAAAATATTAAATTCATGGTAAATCAATATACTCACCTGAGTGCACCTGTGTGGCATATGACCAAGCCAGGGTCAATGAATTTGGTGTATTGTATCGAGTGCGTGGTTTGTAAAAAACTGTATATTGGGCAAACCAAGAACAGTTTAATCCTAAGACTGAAGCAACACTTGAACTTGATTGATAAGACTCATAAAGTTACTCACCTGTACAAACACTTCAGACAGCATGGGAGGGAAAATCTCCTCATCATGGGGTTGGAGTCAGGATCCTGGTGGTCAGACAGACAGCGACTGGCAAAAGAAAGACAGTGGATTAATAAACTTAACACAGTTTATCCATATGGTCTGAACCAAATTAACTAAAGCCAGTCGCCTAAATAATATACTTACCCCCTCGGATGAGGGTGGGGAGATCTCTTCCGGGCACCTGTCAAATACAAAACAAAAGATACAATACAAACCCTTTTCTGAGAAACAAATGTGTTAAAGCTTGAAATTTGTGAGCCCGTGCATTCTGGCTGCCTAAGTGCAGCCAGACTTCTTTGTTCCCCTTGCACCTAACCCTAACCCTAACCCTAACCCTTTTCACATAAAAAAATAAATGAAAAGAGGACGGCCCTAGAGATTTTAGACTGTTGGATGGGACAAACAGAACACTTTTTCACATAAAAAAATAAATGAAACACCTAGTAAGGAGAGGATACTGACGGATGGGGATCTGGGATTGGATCACCCTCTTGAGGATTCCACCCTATCAGGGGATGATCCATCTGGCTCCCTATCATACCTGTTGGACCTCTGTGATGGTTCCCCTCAGAGACCGACCCTGCATGCCAACTTATACCGGAAAATTGCGAACTGGTCTCTGACGGTGGAAAAACCTGTGCTAGTGGTGGGAGATGAGAATTTGGCAGAGATACCAGGGTGGGGAGATGCACTGGTGCAGGTGGACAGTTTCCCTGGGGCCCAAATACACCATATGAAGGGAATTCTTGATAAATTGGACCCTTGCCCCACTGTCCGGATGGTTTTGCTCTCGATTGGCTTGAACAACTGCCTGAGAGGGAATTTGTTTAAAACTATTAAAAAACAATTCCACCAATTGATGGCAGTGGCGGGCAGGGCTTTTCCCCAGGCGAAAATCTGTGTACCACTGATCCAGTTCTCATCACAGCTCCCGCCACAGGCAAAACACCTAATAGCACAAACAAACATCTTCTTGGAAGAATCTTTTAGCGTGTTGGAGGGTGTGGAGGAACAATTCTTTAGGGTACGGTCGGATCACCCAGAGTACTGGACAAAGAGGACGGCCCTAGAGATTTTAGACTGTTGGATGGGACAAACAGAACACTTTTTCACATAAAAAAATAAATGTACTTACCTGCAAAATATATAAAAAAATACTCACCTTCGGGGAAACATAAAACAAACCTGATCTCAGGACCGGAGTTTGGGGTGGTGTGATCCACAGATAGACGCTGGAATTTAAAATTAAAATACTGTCCAGCGTTCTAAAAACAAAGTGGAACACACAAAAAAACAAGGGAGTCACCGATTGGGAGTTAGTAGAGGAAACAGGACAAACCTTGTGTGCCCGTGCTCTCTGCCTGCCTTCTTGGTAGGCAGAAACCTATTTTCCCTTTTACCTAACCCTAACCCTAACCCTAAACCCTAACCCTAACCCATGTTAACAAGGGAGCCCACGATCTGTTCAATCGCGGCCAGTTACCCATGCTGGGCTCCTCTATCCCTGCTGTGTTGCAAAAACGGAGCGCGTCGAAATGTCTTAGGTTCATATACGCCATGGTACAGACCTAAACTGTGTCAGGTTCAGTGATGTTTAGTAAGTAAAGCGCTTTCCAACACTGCCCTGCCCTTGCTTCCCCCGGCTGTGGGATGTGTGTGTTTGGGTATTGAATTTAAAAACACCCCCTCCCCCCACCGCTCAATGTTACTCTGTATTAACCCTTCCGTTGCCCTCAGTCCGTCCGTATAAATCCCATGTCCTGTGGCTGAAGCCGTCCCGAGGACTTCACCGATTACCGCATGTAGGGCAGAATGCCAGTGTACAGCCTTTGCATATATATATTTTACACCTGTAGCACACAGTGTGGGTTTTACAGTCCTTCTTCGGTGGGCAGATCTGACACCTCTTGCGCTTACTTGCCGCGGGTGGCGAAACGGAGGCAGCCTCCTCCGCCGCCGTTGCCGCAGCGGTGCCCGGGGCAGCTGGATGCTGCGGTTGATCACGTGATCTAGCCCTCTGGACGGCTTTCACGAGAGCGGCGGAGGCTTCCGTGCGGGGGAGACGCTCCCGCCTTTCCATGAACGGAGTCACAAGGGCCTTTCCCAGCTGCTCGAGGAACACCCTCCTCTTGTTCCGCTTACCAGGCATCCAGTCGGGGTTGATCTCTCGCCATATCACGAACGCGTTGTACGAGGACACGTCAATGATGTTGTGAAACACGACCAGGGGCCATCGGGCGGTCGTCCTTCTGCAGCTGTACGTGCCGATCACCTTGTCTAGGTTGTCCACGCCTCCTTTGGCGTTGTAGTCTAGGATGATGACAGGCTTCCTGTCGTCGCGCTCGCTAATGTCGGCCTCCGTGTGCCTTGTGCTCAGAAGTACCACGTTCTTGTTCTTCTTTGGGAGGTAAGAGACCACAGTGGTCGTGGGCGTGAAGGCGAACTTGGAGGACAATACCTCTCTGTCCTTCAATGCTAGCAGTGTAGAGGGGAGCTCGGGTTTGTTCTTTCGAACCGTGCCAACCATGGTGATGTTCCTCTCCAGGAGCTGCCTTGCGAGTTCGTAAGAGGTGAAGTAATTGTCACATGTGACATTGAGACCCCTCAGTCCCTCTGTGACATCAAGCACAACCCGCATCCCCTGGTTCCGCTCTGGGCCTCCGCCGATGGCCTTGCCGGTGTAGACTTGCATCTTCCAAGCGTAGCTGGATTTGGCGTCGCAGGGCACCCACGACTTGATCCCGTATTTCGCCGGCTTGCTGGGCATGTACTGCCGGAAGGGACAACGGCCTGGGGGGGCGGGGCGGGGCGGGTGAATAATAATTGGTTATCAGCGTGTCACGGAAACAGGTGGTGGTGGTGACGATATTGTCTTTTATATATTATTTTATTGCAAAAAAAAAGGATTACAGATACGGCTAATGACAGTACATCATGTTTGTTTGTTTGTTACATTGTAATAATTGTACCTCGGAACGAAACCAGTTGCTCGTCCACTGTCACCTCAGGCCCTGGGTTGTAGAGGAGTGGCAGCCGCTCCACCCACGTGTCCCAAACCTCTCTCACGGCTGCCAGTTTGTCCGTGGCACGTCTCGCTTGTCTCGTCTCGCGGTCGTCGAAGCGGATGAGTCTGGAGTACGTGTGAAAGAGTTTGAGTGGCATCGTGGCACGGAAAATCACCCTGCCGCTCTCTGCGTCCCACAGGCTAGCTGCGGCCTCGCCCCGGGACCTGTATACACCGGCCAAGATTAGCAGCCCTATGTAGGCGCGCAGATCGGTTTCGTCCATTCCTTTCCACCCGTCCCCGTATTTCCGAAAGCCCTCGAGATTGGTGTTGTCCAGGATGATTCTTTCTATTGACGGTGTGACAAAGAGGCAGAAGGTAGAGGCGATGTCACGGGCGTGGCACGCGGCGTACCTTGTGGGTCCACCAGGGGTTGTCGGCGTGGCATTTCGCCTAGCTCTTCCCCGGTGTTGCGCGTAGGAAGCGGAGGACCAAGTTATTTCTCCGTTTTTTGAGAGGAAGGTCCGCCTTTGCACTTGAGATGGGTCGACTTGGTAATCGTCTTCTCCTTCTTCGTCTTCTCCTTCTTCGTCTTCTCCGTCTTCGTCTTCCCCTTCTTCGTGGTTACGCGAAGGTGATTCGGGCCGCACTGGGTTGTAGTCTTCTGCTTCTTCTTCGTCGCCTTCTCCTTCGGCGTCTTCGCCTGCTTCTTCTTCTTCTTCTCCGGACACATCGTCTTCTTCGGACACATCTTCCTCCACCTGGTCTTCCGAATCACAGTAGTCCTGCTGGTCGCTTGAGAAAATCTGTTCGAGTACCTGTTCGACAGTGAAACGCGCAGTCATTCCGTAACTACCTGAGAGATGTCCACCGTCACCACCACCGCCACCACATGTCTGTACATGTAGAGAAGATGACGTTAGTAATGGTTCGTTATTGGGGTTTTTTTTGTCCCCAGAACGGGTCGCTTTCGACCCACGCGAGGACAACGGGAGTGAGAGACGCGAGGATAGAGACTCTGAGGCGGGTCGTTTTGACCCAATGGGGACAACGGGAGGTGGCGTAGCGATGGGAGAGACTCTGAGGCGGGTCGCTTTGACCCACCCGAGGACAACGGGAGTGAGAGACGCGAGGACAGAGACTCTGAGGCGGGTCGCTTTGACCCACCCGAGGACAACGGAAGGGGTTTAACCAAACGATCGATTATCCTCCGCCGGTCGTTTCACACACACGCACGCACGCACGCACGCACGCACGCACGCACGCACGCACGCGCACACACACACACACACACACACACACACACACACACACACACACACACCAACGCTAAACACGGGGATTGTTGCATAAATAAATACAGGAATAAATAGATCAATGCATAAATAAGTGTATAAATACAGAAATGAATAAATAAAATAATAAATAAATACAGAAATATTTAAATGCCATTTGTCGTTTTTCTGATCTCCGCTTAACTTCCGGTGTTGTCATGGCAGCAACGTCTATACTGCAGTCAGTTACGGAGCAACTTTTTGAGAGAGATAGACGTAGAAATAGACGGACAGCGGGTCGGCAGGAGATCAACCTTGCTGTTCTCTACACAGGGTTCGTACGGTCATGGAAAACCTGGAAAAGTCACGGAATTTTAAAATGGTTATTTCCAGGCCTGGAAAAGTGCTTGAAAAAAATTAAATCCCAAAAGTTTTGGAAAAGTCATGGAAATGTGTTATATTCATATTTTCATGTCGTTCATTTACGCTGAGTTGCCAGCCAGCGTTTCTCAGATTGGAGTGAGACGAAGAGAAATGGTGACGTCGTGATCTTTGCAATAGAACATCTTTGACGTGTCGAGTCTTGGCCAATCAGCGTTAAGATGTCTACAGCGTCTTCATTTCCCTCCATTTATGTTCCGTTACCGTTCATACTTGCTGGGTTAAGTTAACGTTGTAGAAATATGCTGACGGTATTTACAGGCATTAAACGTATAAGTATTATGTGTGTGTGCTCATTTGCAATAGTGTTGCATGTGTCATAGAGCAAAGGTTTGAATCTCCGGGTGAGGCACTCACGCGCTTCCCGTACAAA
Source organism: Anarhichas minor (assembly GCF_050575085.1). Classification (NCBI taxonomy): domain Eukaryota; kingdom Metazoa; phylum Chordata; class Actinopteri; order Perciformes; family Anarhichadidae; genus Anarhichas; species Anarhichas minor. The sequence continues at coordinate 25,004 of NW_027466658.1, forward strand.
GACAAAGCTCTGACACACAGGTGGTTTAGCTTAAACTCGTAACTAGATGTGTTGTGAAGCGGGTTAGTCCATGAGATATTGTGTAGCAACAACAGGTGGAAAGCAGGAACAGCTTCTTCACTATCCCTGAGAACGACTGGACTCCCACACACACCATCAGCCCCCACCCTGGCGAGTGTGTGTGAAGATAACGCGTCCCTGTGCAGGACAAGGTCAACTCCTCATGAGAATGAATAAAGTAACAGGGAAATGATAGAACAGGGCTCAAAAACACGGAGAGGAGAGATGGATATGCCGAGCCCTGACTTTGTGTCTGATGCTAGGGATATTTAATCAATTCTTGTGTTTTGTGAAACCATAAATCTATGCTTTGATGCTTGACTTAATAAATTGTTAATACTTATAGATCGTCTACCGTCTTCTGTTCATCGAATGTAATTCCAATCAAATGATCTGCGCGGGGTCCTTCTGAAGGTGTAGTCTTTTGGAGTCAGATTATACGGTGGGCTTTTTGCCCGAGGGTAAATCTAAAAACCTCTGGGAGGTCGTATTATGTTCCGTGTTCGGAATTCCGTGTATTTTTGTAATTCTGTATTCTGTTCCGTATTCAGTTCCGTGTTCGGATCCGTAATCCGTTCCGAGTTCCGCTCTGTGTACCGTTCCGTGTTCCGAATTCCGTATGCTGTTCCGTGTTCCGTTCCGTGTTCCGCTCCGTGTTCCGTTCCGTATTCTGTTCCCTGTTCCGTTTCGTGTTCCGAATTCCGTATTCTGTTCCGCTCCGTGTTCCGATCTGTATTCTGTTGTGTGTTCCGTTTCGTGTTCCGTTCCGAATTCCGATCTGTATTCTGTTGTGTGTTCCGTTCCTTGTTCCGAATTCAGTATTCCGTTCCGTGTTATGTTCCGTGTTCCGATCCGTATTCTGTTCCGTGTTCCGTTCCTTGTTCCGCTCCGTATTCTGTTCCCTGTACCGTATTCTGTTCCGTGTTCCGATCTGTATTCTGTTGTGTGTTCCGTGTTCCGATCCGTATTCTGTTCCGTTCCGTGTTAATTCCGTTCCGTGTTCCGATCCGAGTTCCGTTTCGTGTTCCGGATTCGTGTGATGTTCCGTGTTCCGTTCCGAATTCTGTTCCGTGTTAATTCCGTTTCGTGTTCCGATCCGTATTCCGTTCCGTGTTCCGCTCCGTATTCTGTTCCTTGTTCCGTTTCGTGTTCCCAAATTCCATATTCTGTTCCGTGTTCTGATCTGTATCCTGTTGTGTGTTCCGTTCCTTGTTCCGTGTTCCGTTCCGTGTCACATGGTTTTATGTTTGTACACAAACAAATCTATGAAATCACCAAAAGATGATAAGAAAATACAATGTCACATATCTGCTGGGAGGAAATTCAAGTACTCATGGCTACTCTTAAGTTGACAATACCACTGTGTCCCAGATGGGTGATATACATTTGTGATATGAATAATTTTATACATAAAAAGATGAAATTATTATCAGTATGTTGAGGCCACCATTTTGTGGCAGCCTCGACGGTAAAACACATAGAAAACCCCGTTGAATTTCAAAGAGTTCAAATCTCACATTTTGCATGATGGAAGTTATTGTGTCGCAACCTGTTGGACCCTAGCCCTATTTTTAGCCCTCTGCTCAAAAATTGCATACCCATACTCAAGAGAGTCCCCAGCTCTAACTACAAGGTCTATTTTAATAATTTTGATGCTAGAATACTGGTAACACTTGTGAGATGTGTTGAATTGTGTAAATATTGTGTATATGTTACTGGTTAATAACTGATACAGTTATGGCACAGCTGAAATTGAAAAATTTCCAGGTTCGCTTGAAAAAAAAGCACTTGTATTGAACATATATTTTTTAAATAATGCAGCTGCAAGCCTAAAAATACACCACAGACATAGAACAACACGTTTTACATGTTCCCACAACATATTTTACTTCGATTGAGTGAAGCAGGCCAGCATAAATGGTCATAAAAATCAAAATTTTGATTTTCGGAACCAGCTGTTGCATTGCTGTATACTAATTTTATATACTATATAACTAAATATTAACTATATATTCACTTTTCTTATCACTAAGAGTGTTCAATAATCCTAATAAAGCAGTTTGACACCATTTTGAATAATTTTGAGCAGTTATGATGTGTCATATCTGTCATTCATAACAATAAATGGCTCATAATGTGTGTCTATGTGACCCTGGTAAGGCTGATTTACTCTTGTGAGAGCTTTTTAGATGCGGAATAGTCCAACGGGAGCCATGCGGGGGTGTTTGAGAATCTCCGCGTCTGTTTACTGACTAAAAATCGCAAAATGCTGGGCGAACCCCCCTCTCTACATGGATTGCTCCACCTCACAGAATCGTCTGCCATTTTGTGATTCATTCCGCCAGCGCATTGATCTCACTCACAGGCATGCAGCACAACATGGAGAAAAGAGCTGTGCCGAAATCCGCTGGAATAAATCCGTTTTTCATCGCCAAAACGTAAGTTTCTTTACCCAATTTTTTTTCTCGTGACCTGTGGCTGATGTTGGCATGTATACCCATAACTTTTGAACGGTTTGAAAGAGAGTAATTTCGACGCCGCTGCTCGTTTCCGGGTCGAATCACGAGCCTGCTAAATGTGGTCATCCGCCATGTGCGGTCCCTCCTTCGTGATGAGAGAGCCATAGAGAGAGCATAGGTCGTTGATTTTTGGCCAAAATTGTGGCAAATCTTCTAGATATCTTCCAGATATGATCTTAGTTCATGTATAATTGTGTTTGCAGTGTTTACAATGGCTGGTATGATGATGTTGCTCGGACTTTTCCCGTTAATTCGATATTTAATATGTCTGGAGCAATAATCATATTTCTTTATGAAAAATGCTTTCTACGAGACGCTGAATGCTACACACTCTAAAACAGACCCCCGTGGGGGTCTCTCGGGTCCAAAGGGTAAAGTCCTCTGTCTTTAGACATTGTCAGGATGTAAGAAGTCAGGGGTTAGGGAAGTCAACCTTAATTTGGACGAAATTGTCGATTGAAGGTTGTGAAAAACTTTTCTTGACCGCTGGAGGTTTCGTTTTTGTTCGAATGATGATCTTCTAGAAGTGATGCACCTGTAGAAGTAACCTAATAAGGATGGAATCCTTCACGTCCATTTTGTACGCACAGGTTTTTACGACACGTCACCTCTGTAATAATCTAAAGTTTCATCCAATCAGCCTGCAAAAGGCCTGAGATCAAGTCCACATGTGACGACGAAGAAATGTTCACATCTGACTCTCCGTCATATAGTCTGATAGAAGTTGTAGCGGCAATCTTCCCTCCATCCGATAGTCCACATTACCACAACTGTTAGTCTGTGTTTGGCAATAAGCTTGACGCGTAATGATTCTTCAGAGGCAGTAACTCCATTTAAAAAGGTTTACTCAACAAAATAAAGTTACAAGAAATATTCTGTGCTCAACTTGTCACAGCGTTGGCACAACGATCAAAAAACTATGTTGCTCCGTAGACTGATTAACCTCAACTGAGGGTTATTGGCTGTGACGTAGTCAGTAACGTAACTAAAGGAGCATTTCCACATGTTTGTTACATAAATCACGTAAGACATCTTACTAAGTCTCATATGGCTCTTACAGAAGTGTTGGTCCAGTCTTATGAACAGCTACCTATGGGGGACTAGACGGCTTTCTGCTATTACAAACTATTCATTTCATCTTTATTTTAGATTTTCCAACATGTAGTTGAGTTATGGCTCTCTCACTTTGCTCAATTAAAGATTAAAATGCTCAAATACATTGTTTACGCTAATGTTCTTAAGTCTGTAAAAAGTTGAAGTAACGAGTTTTACCAATAAGTGTTATCCTCGCAGTAATGTGTTTCTTCACGCCATTTGTTTGGATTTAGTATCCTTTCCTTTTAGTTTATTATAAACTTGTAGTCATCACACAGCAGCAGGATCGATGTGTCTCCCCATTGAAAAAGAAGCTGTGCGCATTTTACACATGTGGCACAGCCTCGTGAACTTCATTAATGAGGCCTATTCAAATCTCCTTAGAGGACAACATGATCAGTGAGGATCTAACGGTAGTGACCGGACCGTAAAAACATCTGGAAGACAGCAGCCGTCCTCAGGATGAGTCCTGTCGGGACATTTTGATTATACCTAAAAATACTCTATTTGCTATGGTTTAAAACATATATATATATATATGTCGACTAATGTTGCTGCTTAAATACAAACGTTCAATATTTGCAACAGAGACAACACTTTTACGTGTGTTGTTTTACCACACGTGCTACAGTATGATGACTCCAGTCGTGTCATTACACAGATGAGACAATCATTACGCACAGACAAGAAACACTGAATTTCATAATTCAATTCACTTAAACTGAAATTCAAAAACACCATTAAGTCAACACACAAGAAACAACAACTGAACATCTGTTACAGATTGAGAAGTACATATAGTAGAGTAACAGTCCAACATTTTGGGAAATGAACCACATGAAGCAGAAACATACACACGGCATGGCTTGATACTTATTATTTTATTCTAGTAATAATTTTGTGTCTGATGAAGACAAATGTTCATGCAAGAGTTTGAATAAAACATCACCTCACAAAAACACAGCACAGACGTCCCTCTGAATATGATCCTTGATTTAGGATCCTGTTGGCCAGTTGATGTGATAACGTCCAGATTACAGTAACTACAAAACATAGTTTGACACTGAAAATACAGCAGGAATCTCGTCTCTGGTAAAGATGAGGACATCTATAAAATAATGTGAGGAAAAAATGAACTGAGAAAATGAGATGGTTGAAATGTAAGAGGTCTTCTAATGATTGAGGCTAAATATTTCAGGTCCATTGCTTCCTTTTATCAATTTGCAATTTCCCATAATGCACCCTTCCTTTTGATGGAAAGACATTTTCTTTCAAAGTTTAATTCAAACAAATAGTTTGTTTCCGATAATTCCAAAATTAGCAACTGTGACCCATTTGCCAACACAAAATACAAAATATCACATAAATACAAATTTTCTGCTAATATTGACATTTTTCCATTCATCCTTCAATTATATGAAGTTTGCCAGTGCCGTATGCTGAAGACCATGTTCCCACCTCCAAACTTCACTGTTGGTATGGTGTTTTTGGCGTGATGTGCAGTGCCATTTGACCTCCAAACATGCTGTGTATTATGGATCCAAAGAGTTTAACTTTGCTCTCATCTGACCAGATTATATTCCCCCAGTATTTCACAGGCTTGTCTAAATGTTGTGCAGCAAACTTTAAACGAGCTTCAACATGCTTGTTCTTCAGCAGTGGAGTCTTGCGTGGTGAGCGTGCATACAGGCCACGGCGGTTGAGTGCATTACTTATCGTTTTCTTTGAAACAATTGTACCTGCTAATTCCAGGTCTTTCTGAAGCTCTCCACAAGTGGTCCTTGGCTCTTGGACAACTCTTCTGATAATTCTGTTCACTCTGTCAGAAATCTTGCGAGGAGCACCTGGTCGTGGTCGGTTTATGGCCCCAACAGTGCTCACTGGAACATTCAGGAGTTTAGAAATCCTTCTGTAACCACTGCCATCAGTATGTTTTGCAACAATAAGGTTGCGAAGGTCTTGAGACAGCTCTTTGCTTTTACCCGTCATGAGATGTTTCTTGTGGGACACCTTGGTAATGAGACACCTTTTTACAGGCCATCAGTTGGGACTGAACCAGCTGATATTAATTTGCACTGACGAGGGGCAGGATTGCTTTCTAATTACTGATAGATTTCAGCTGGTGTCTTGGCTTTCCATGCCTTTTTGCACATCCCTTTCTTCATGCGTTCGATACTTTTTCCCTGTGTCATTCCATTTTATTACACATAACTTAATTTATTAGCTTGCTATGTCAATAGCACCTTTAGAAATACATTTACTGAGTTAAATACTTATTTTACCCGCTGTATGTTCTTCAGTTATGGCCATAGATGTGTTTTTAGGTCACAGTGACTTTTGACACTTTTGAAATTCTAATATGTTCACAATTGAGACCAAGTTGACAATTGTGCCAAAATCAAAAGAAATTCAGAATGAAGACAAGCAAATAGCACTGAAGCAAATTTCTTTACTGAAACGAACAAATTCATTTTACAAATAGCTTCAGTTCTTTCTCTTCAGGAGGAGACAACGAGAACAGACAGCTCCTCTCCTGGGTCAACGGGAAACATCTTAAAATAGACTACATGACATTTACACTTCACAGGTTTCTGTGAAAGATACACATAGAACATGTTTTACAAAACAACTCAATAAAATAGAATAGAAAATCCCCCCGCCCCATGTACAACTCTGTTGATACTCTATGAATAAAATAAATGTATTCTCCACTGGACTGATGGAAGCAGGCAGCGGATAACTGTTCCTCTGTCTGCCGTCGCAACAAGAACGAGTTCACAGGTAAATGATGACATCCGAAGGCCACCATGTCCCGGTAACTAGTGCAATGTTACCAATGAGCTTGAGGGGAGCGCAATCCGTAAGACATTTTATAAACTTACAATCAACATTCGAAAACGTTTTTTTTTCTTTTACAAATAAGCAATGGCAGCAAAAAAATAAAATATTTATACGTCCTCAAAAACTGGACTTAAATAAAAGTGCGATGCACAACTTTCAGTAGGAGAGTGTTCAATTGGGTGGACAAAGCGCATACAAAATCTGAATGGGTTCTTTAAAATTTGTCTATATACTGTAGAAAAAATAGACATATACATCAACGTCCACAGTGTTGTGTAATGCAGGGGTGGACTTCTCAAAGCACCTTAATCAATAGGCTGGTAAAAACAAGCTCTACTAAATGAAATGTAAAGGAATGCAGATCATTGTTATAGTTAAAGAGGAGGCATCAGTGGATTAAATGGCATTGCTCCTACTTAAAGAAATATTCCATCCATATATTATTCATATTTTTTGTATCCATTTGTCACAATCATGTCGTCCGGAATGCTGCGGTAAATGTTTCTACTCGCAGGTGTGAGAAGTTGTAGGGGGATTCTTTCAAACAACAAAACTATTCAGTAAAAAACTTTTAAATTAACGTAAAGTCTGCAGCATTCTGCTCTGGAGCTCAGTATGTCTAAAATAGGACTGTTCCTATGTAAAGAAAGGTCTTGCTCTGACTATGTGGATCATCCAAGTCTTTCATTGTGTTTCAAGTAGATAATCAATATCCATTGGGAGCAGACCCTAGAAATAGAATTGGATTAAAATGGACATTGTACTGTTTTCCATGGTTATTCGATTACTATAAAAGAAAATGGCGATTTGTGTTAGTTATTATGGTGACAACACGCCAGTGAGGCTGTAGAGTGTTGTCGCAGTTTTCCGGGAAGAGAGCGGACGCAGCTCCGGACACGGATGGCTGGCTAGTTAGCTAGTTAGCTTGTCTTTCTCCAGAAAGAGACGGGCAGTGAGGTGGAGGGACCCTGAAGACCCAGAGCTGTCGCTGCCCACCAATCCGCTGTTCTGCTCATTTTCTGTAACCAGTGGTGGAACTACCAAACAAGCTGACTCGACAGCCGTCCGCTAGTTAGCTGACTAGCTAATTCCATCATACTTTAATGCTACACTTATCTGTTGATAGCATTGTGTTTTCCTATGCTGTGACAGGAGAGTGTGGATGAAGCATTAAGTTGTTAAATATTACTTATTGATTTTTGTAAAGTTACTACTCCACTGCTCGTCTTAGTCGTTACTGCAAAACCTCACCTCAGTGAGTCCACCACTTGCATGCAATAAGTGGGTTTAGTTGATGCGGACGTTGATGACTGCTGCTCTGACCATCCTGCTACATTGATTTGAATGGGAATGTCTGTTCTACTCCGATTCTATTCTAATGGAGTAGACAGAGCAAAAGACAGTGTGTAGCCAATTTAGCCTAGCGAGCTAATAGTAATCCACCAATATAGTACTACACATTTAGGGTCCTGCATTATTCTGTAATATTGTGGCCTTGTCTTTAATATTTAGCTTTAAGGACTTAATTATTTAAAATGATCACATGGTGCATATGCATAAATAAAGTTGTTTCATCAAATTAGCATGGCAGATGGAGCCTCCTCAGAATACAGAGCGTGGCGGGTATCAGGGTAACTTCTTTAGAGCTGAATGGTGAGTCAATTAATCAGTTAAGTCAAATAAAAAGAAAATGAATAAACATGTATTGTTTTAATCTTTTTCTTTTCCAAGCAAAAAAGAGGAATCAAGGAATAATTGCAATTAGAATGTTAATTTATTCAGCCATGTGAAGGCACAACTTTAGTAATTTTACTTAAATAAATCAGAACCACCATTGATACCCGTCAGGCTCCGTATCATAGCCACTAATGGCAGATGTTCTCTTTAAACTTAAATAAGTATGTGGTAATTGAAATGTTTACTTAGGAGCAATTCATTTAACATTAAAATCAAAATGCTACTTTGTTGAACAAATGCCATTCTTTGTATTGCTTCCTACTTCTGTGTCCTGCCGGGGTTGGACCTCAGCCTACTGCACTGTGTATGCAATCCTATGGAAAGAAAACTGAAATGACAAATCCTGCTGTTTCTTTGATCGCAGACAAACCAAATCAAAACTCTTGTTTGAATTAACAAAGATGGATGAATGAGAAGAAGAAGAAAAAAAGGAGAACAGTCCAAAGCGGGTCCTGAAGGAAGTCATCTGGAGCTACACTCTCTCAGTGGCTAGCTGCTATGTTAAGGTAACAGTGAGCACAGTTCATTCTGTCAGTGCTGGTGGTGTGTGTGTGTGTGTGTGTGTGTGTGTGTGTGTGTGTGTGTGTGTGTGTGAGAGAGCGGACAGGGAGCGATGGCTACTCCATGATGGTTCTGTAAATCACAGGCTCTATGTAGTCCCCCCTGTAGCGCGAGTTGATCACTCTCTGCCTCTTTGACTGCTTGATGATCTCCTTCTCTTCAAAGATTCCGTCAAATCTCATGTCTGACGCTTTAGACTGCAGAGACAAACACAAGACCGCATGGTGTCACACATTTTATGTTCCAGCTCATTCTTTGTTCACTGAACACAGGATTTGAAGAGTCCATGTGTGAGGTTTGGGTGGCACTTACCAGTCTGGATTTGACTCTCTTGGGGAGTTCCTCATCCAGAGAGTAGACGTCGTCTCTCTTGGCCGTTAGCTGCGACCCATCCTCGAATTCCACCTGCACTCATAAAACGCAGCAAACAATAATGTCAGGATTATTTCACACATAGTCCCTTAAATGAAATTGCCGTGAAAATCTTTCATTTCAGTCATGCGCCTTTCCCCACATGACGTAGCAATGCTGGAATAGATGCGGGCAAGGGACAGTCAAGCAGATGGTGGTAATGCAGCACTCGTGAATGTCGAATGCCATAAAACTCAACAGAAGAAGAAGATGGGGCAAAGCAGTGGTGTCCTGGCCATCTGGCATACTGGGACAAATCCCAGTGCATCCCAGCTGCATCGGTGGGCTGTCAATGAGGTCCTGTCTGTCTGTCTCTACCATAGACTGCATATAAAAAGTGGACGTAGTCATCGTGACCCCACCCATTGGTTTGTGGACTGATGTTATGAAGCCTCGAGTTTGGCGTTTTTACCATCACCATATTGCATTACGGCCGACGCCATGTTGGTTTTTTTTGCAACCAATGAACAGAAGTTACCATATTTGGAATGTGGAGGAGTGATGTAGAGACGCTGTATACGTCTCTGGTAGAGATAGCGACCTGTCAATCAGAGTAAGCCCGCCCTAAAGCATCCCCTGCTTTATGGTCTGTTTGACTCTAAATGGACCATAATGTACTAAATGAACAAAAGTGCACTGTGTGCATGTTCCAGGACTGAGCTCACTGGCCAATCACAAACCTGCGCTTACATCCTAGCATCCGCTGTAGCCTACTGCTTCGCTACTGTTGCTGCTGTAATACGGTGGATACATTTTTTTGAGTATCACAAAGCCCGAAAAAGGACTTGCTTCTTTAACATAATTTATGAGGATTGAAATAAAATTGCATTCCTCCCCCCAAACGTAACTGACTGTTGTATATACTGTGCGTATGTAATCAACCTTCACCGACCCAACATCATCAGCGGATTGGTTCGCTCGCTCCATGTGAAAGCGATAGATGTAACCTCTTTACGTTCTTGTCCCTGCAACATTACTGTTAACAACTCAGCCATACCGCCGTTTCCCCTCAAGTGTTCAGAGGTCTTTAGGTGGGAAACTGTAGGAGCAGATTACCATGAATACCTCTCCCTGCTCCCTTTCACACATGCAGCCCATTCCCGAAATGTTCAGGAACATTTCGGGAATGGGCTGCATGTGTGAAAGGGACTTAAGAGAATTTTTTACCCTATTCATCTGTAGTTTCTCCCCATAGCAATTAAAGCACAAAGATCTGCCTGTGTTCCTTGACCTCCTGTTTTGTAATGCATATTTTATTTCACGTTCACGAACAGAGACCCCTCACCTATCGACCAATCGCTGTAGAAATAGCCAAAATATCAAACGGATGATGAAACCTCCAGTTAATTACTGTTCAAATATGTACAGTAAATGAGGCATCATTAAATATGAGCTCATTTTTGAACATTTCCAGAACAGAAATATGAACATTAGATGAAGCCAGGTTCAAAGTTCTTCTTTCATTTTGTTGACATATTACAGTCAAAGGTTTTTTTACAGAGGGGATTTTGGATCTCTTTGTATCACTCCATAAATCAGAAAACACTGTTCTATAAGCCATGCTGTGAATGCTGTGTGAACAAACCGTCTGTGAAACCTGCAGAGCATAGAGAGGATAGAAGTGTAGAGGCTGGTGTGTGTAAGTTAGTACACACACACACACACTTACCAGATACATGTGGATGGCATGTGCTGCCACAAATTTGGCCCCATACACCAGGCCGTCTGTCCATCGCACCTGAACCACATCACCCTGAGGTGGCGGTCCGAGCTGAGCACAGTCACGGCTCTAAAGGACAAAACACACACATTGCAGAGTTCTGACTGAACAAAGGGACAGTTGTATGCATCTTGACACGAGTAGATCATCATAATAGATTGAAATAATCACGAGGACACAAATCATTTCACTTAAATGACGATCTAGGGGCCGCAGACAGTTTGTCAGAAGACCCCCAAACACTGAATTCAAGCCACAGTACACTGTGAAGACAGTGAAGCATGGTGGCGCAAGCATCATGACATGGGGATGTTTCTCATACTATGGTGTCTGGCCTATTTATCGCATACCAGGGATCATGGGTTAGTTTGAATACATCAAAATACTTGAAGAGGTCATGTTGCCTCATGCCGAAGAGGCAATGCCATTGAAATGGGTGTTTCAACAAGACAACGACCCCAAACACACCAGTAAGCCAGCAGCATCTTGGTTCCAGACCAACAAGATTAACGTTATGGAGTGGCCAGCCCAATCCCCGAACCTCAATCCAATAGAAAACGTGTGGGCTGACATCAAAAATGCTGTTTCTGAGGGAAAAACCAAGAAATGCAGAGGAATTGTGGAATGTAGTCCAATCGTCCTGGGCTGGAATACCTGTTCACAGGCGCCAGAAGTTGGTCGACTCCATGCAACACAGATGTGAAGCAGTTCTCAGAAAGTGGTTATACAACTAAATATTAGTTCAGTGATTCACAGGAAAGATAAATCTTCACTTTAGTTTTCAGTTTATACAGTAAATGTTTGAGTTTGTAAAGATTTATTTGAACAGCCTAATATTCATTTTTCTTCACTTTCTGTAAAGTAATAACAAATTTGACACATTTTTCTTCATGTTTTGATTTGGAATAGAATGTGCAGTGTTCCCAATACATTGCAGTGTATGGGAATAAAAGCTATTATATGGATTTTTCAAACACTGCTATTATTTTGAACACAACTGTATATCATAAGCCGTGTTTTCATTCAATTAATCAATTTGAAGCAAACTTTTGAAATGAAAAAAAAAAACTACGCATTTCCATCGACTGTTTTGGATGGATGTCTTGGCTACAGCACAGCTTAGCAAGTTGACGCTACAGGCTACGTGTGGCTGAATCCGCCAGTAAACAGCAATATTCAGCAATTATTCTTATATTTAATATGTCCTACTCTGTTATTTTAGTGTATATATTGTGCATTTTCTAATACTTAATATTTTTATTTATTCTGGGGATGAATAAAGTATATATCTATGTATCTATCTGTCAATAGAAGTAGAAGTTGGGAACTAGAAAAACAAAACAAGTCGTCTTGCCCATCTAACCGTCTATAAGGGAAAAATGGAGAGGTCTTCGGGAATTTGTCTCAATTGGGCAAGTTTGAATTGTTCTGTCATATCAGCTAGTATTGGCCATGTTGTCCAGAGACATTATTATGTTACGTTCTGGAAATATTGAGGAAGACGCCGACAGCAGAAACAGCTGATAGGTCATGTGAGTGAAATGCTTGCTGTGTCAGAACTTAAAATGAGTTTCCATAATCCAAACCTTTTTTCAACAACAGAAGGAGGAGCTACTGGCAGCTATGGGCGTGGCTTATGTGTGTGTGTTTGTTGAAAACGACAGTGCCGCCAATGGAGGTTAGTGTAGCTACTGCAATAGCATCAGTTCTATCAGAACTAGATAGTATTTCTTCATTGAAAGAAGAGCAAAGAACGACACCGAAGGATTTCCTCCACAGAGAAGGTGTTTGACAGATGGTTCATCAAATTTCAAAAGGTTTTTTCAAAGTGTCTGCCCTTTTCTAACAGATTTCAATGATGGCTTCTTAGATGGTTCTGTGTAACAAACTGTGGTGGGTCAAGTTGAAAAAAACACCTCAAAAGGGAGTGAAAACCTTTCTTGCTTAACTGAGGGAGTTTATTGAATTTTGGCATATCCATACAGCTTCTAATGCGATACTTCAAAATGATGTAAAAATAAATGGATGGAAACACGGCTAAAGTAGGTCCACATTTACCAAAAGACACAATATGAGGTACTTTAAAGGAAAATGACACATTTTTACTAGCTGTGTGTTGTTTTTAACGTTTTTGGGAGTTTTCTTTTAAATGACCAGATAAAGATAAGCTAGCGAAACCTACCACGATGTCTTCAGGGAAGAGATTGTCGCTGAAGGAACCGTCATCAAAGTTGACCTCGTAGAACGTCTCTTTAGACAGCTGCACCACGTCACACTGGTAGTAGCGGCCGTTCTTGTGCTTGCATATGACCTTCTGTCCCACAGTCAGCTCGTGCATGGCTGCTTTATTGCGCTGTCAGAGGAGAGTCAGGAAATCACGTCTTTATGACTTACTAACTGCAGTAGTTCCTGGTGCGCTTTAATGTAACAGCACTGCAGTACTGGCAGTGAAAAAAGTGCATCTCTAGTTCACAGTACGTCAGAGCCCCAGAAGCTCCTTACCTCAATCTGAGTGGGGCCTTTGTGTCGACAGCAGGTGACATGCACCACAAAGGGCCATTCGTCAGGCTGCATGAGTACACCGGCAGCCTGGGCACAGGTGGGGTGGTAGGCGGTGGGACAGCGGCCGTGGGAGCACTGCACGCAGCAGCCGGACGCCTTCTTCATCCTCTTCTTACAGTAGTAACATTTCTGTCACGGATTCAAACACAGGAGCCAAGGCTCAGGAAAGTGCAGCGGATGGGAAATGACTCAAGAGTGAGTGGAGTGAACACACACAAGGCTGAAGCCTTGCTGAAGCCTTTACACGTCATGGCTTCACATCCTGTTAGATCAAATGCCCTTCAGGATTTCTCCAGCACAGATGGCTGGATATTCCCTTGTTTCCAGTCTGTCCTCATTGTAGTTCTGTGGGCTACAGCACTACAAGGAGGACCACAGTTTGGGGAATAGATATACTGTAAATGAGGCCTTTATTTACCTCACCTGCAGAAGGAACCAGAAACAAGCTTATATTAGAGGGTTTCTATGGAAGTAGCCTGCTACGCTCTTTGCCAGGCAACGGTACACTTAAAATTGCCCTCCACTCCTGCTACGTAGATTTGAATGGGAATGTCCATTCTACTCCTATTCTGATACTACGGACTGTACTGTACTGTGCTTTGTTCACCTCGGCATGCTGCTCTCTTTTAACAAAAGCCTACAGTGTTTTGCTCCAATATGCGTGAAAATGAAGAGTGTGGGAATGTGGACACCAGTGCTTGTCCTGAATTGGCAACATATTGTGAAAATCCTTGACTCTAAGGAATCTCTCACCTCTTTACTGTCTCTTTCTTATTAGCAAATGTGTACAAAACATTCAGGTAGCAGCTTCTTTTTTCTCCAGATAAAACAACACCATGCCATGTTGATGAAAAACAATATAAACTGTATGTAGTACTCACGTCCCTAACCTCTCTATGCTTCCAGAAATGGGGGGGGGGGGGGGGGGGGGGGAGCGGGCACCCGAAAATTTAAGCATATCAGTGCAAACAGACGTAAACAGAGTCCGACAGCAAAAAAAGTTATAAAAAGCATGCACACAAAAATTTCTTCACATGAGGATAATCCAGAAAACGCTTTGTTTGGCAAAAGTTTAGTGGAAAGACTTGTGTTCAGTGTTTTTCGGGTGCTCCACTCTTGTTATTCACATTAGATAGGAACCTCTTTCTGGGACTTTAGAGAGTTTGGGGAAGTGAGTTCTATAAACAATTTGTATTGTTTTTGGTTGAACTATCCTCTTAAGCTACAGTAAAACTCAACACTTCCTGCTCAGATGTTTCACATTAAAAGCATTCCAGCAGCTCCAAAAGGCCACATGTTCTTTGTCGGCCGTTCATCTCTATTAGTCAAGAAAAAGTGGATTTCTGTTAAAGAGAGACTTGACTTGTAGTACAGATGGAATGAGTGCTGTGGAACATGGACTATCTTAAATCTACTGTGAACAGGTGGCTTTACTCCCCCTTGCCTTTAGTAGCAATCAGCCTTTGTTTGTGTTCATGCTGGCTATTGTTTGAGCCTCAGTCACTATTTGAAAAACAGCTTCCAAAGGAGAACGTAACGAAGCTTATCCATTAAAGGGTGACTGTAATTTGAACTCACCAGTTTAAATCTCTGCAAAGGGATTCCACTTAAATCCACAGGACTTCTTTCAGTGATGTTGACAAAGCGGGCCTCCAGCACAGCCACTGCACACAGCACATGTACCCACCTGCAACACACACACAAGTGTTAATAACGCAACTTCATCGAGCAGTAAGCAGCCTATTCTGTTAATTTGCTAAAGCACACATCTCCTATGTGCATGGATTTGACATGTAACATGTAGTGTGTGCTGCTGGGTCTTCTGTTGTGTGGTATCATGAGTGTACCGTTTGTGTTTTACTCATATTTGATGTTGTCATATAAAGTGGTGATTTGCATACAAACACACGATTCAAATGATTAGGAAATAAAAGATTGTACTTTAATTGATAAATTAAATTGTGTCATTGGTAGTTTTAATGAGCTAGTGTTAGGAAGCTTAACAGGTCATAGTTCATCTCTAACATCTATTTTACTGTGAAAACATCTCCATCAAACAACTGGATTTATTCAAGTTTCTCACCAACACGACATCTTTCAAGATTACATTTGAACACATCATGATAACGTTATAATCTACCTTCACCCAATACTCATTTTCACTGAATAGAGCTTGATCTCATCAATGTAATTGGAGGACTGTGCTGCTCACTGGTTGCTAACAGCTAACGTTAACTAGCTCTAGTTCACAATGTAGCATTATCAGGTAAAAAACTAATTACTGCCTCGCGGTTGTAGCCTCCACCTAGCAGTCATGTTGCAATGTCCAACATGTCTCTGCTTCATCATTTTATGCTTTTAGACATTTGTGTAAAATCGTGATAATTATCATATCAATTCTTGAGTTATGGCTAAAAATGTTTTATGAGGTCACAGTGACCTTTGACCACCAAATTCTAATCAGTTCATTCTTTGGGTCTGGGTGGATTTTTATGCCAAATATGAAGATATTCCCCGCAGGAGTTCCTGAGATGTCAAGTTCACGAGAATGGGACGGACGTGAGGTCACAGTGACCTTGACTGTAAAAATGTAAGTACGGACAACCCCAAACATTGTGCCTACAGCCACGGCTATCGCCAGCACGGATGCATAACAAGTGGGTGCACGAGGGTTTTACCCACAGGTACCGATCAGTCAGGATGTATGGACCGATTAGCAAGTGACACGTGTTGTTGTTCCTGACAACAACACGTCAAACACGGCATCAAACGTGCAGTAGATGTGCCTGATGACTCTGGAACAACTTACTTGTTGTTGTTGGCTTTCTGCAAGGCTCCACCTCTCAGTGAACACAAACAGCAATTCTGCAAATAGAACATGTCATCAATCAACTGTCTAAAGAAACTAACTGTACATGTGAGCGTCTGGGTTTGAGCAGAGACACCTCAGTTCTCAAGTATACAGACTGCAGACTGCTCACTGCAGCATCAGGCTGCTCATCAGCTGCATTATTCTTCGAAACGCCAGAGGGCAAAAAAACAAAATGAACTGTGAAGAATCAAAAAGACTACGAGTGTCACTCATAGATATGCCCGTAGACTGTAAACGCCATGAACCAACATCCACTATGACGAGGAGGGATCGTAATTATCTGTAAACTCATATCTCATATTCATGGACTACTTTATTACCTGTATACAAGCACTGTAAAGAAGTATTGCATGCATGATAAAGAAACAGGTTTAATATCCTGTAAACTATTTGATTTGGCTGCAAAATATTTACTGACATGTAGATATTTAAGACCTCCTGTTTCTGAAGCATTTTAAAGCCTCTTGGCCTTCTTTGTATAATCCCTAGATATGTAAATAGTGCTTTTATCAGTGAACTATTTGTAACAATCTTGTGATCGCGTGCGCATCAAGTTACAACAATTTTGAGGTGACGACGTCATTATCTGGCATGCGCCTCGCGCCAGCTTCACTACGGCGAGTACAGACTAAGCTTTAGTCGACTCGTTTACATTCAGGATGAACCTTCACCGTAGAAAGGCTCACCAGGAGTACATGACACGTGGTGCTATCACAGAAAAATAAATCACACTAAAACTACACCTACACTACTTACCAGGTTTAAAAGTGGGGGAAATGAAGTGCATGAGCAAACAATGCAGGCTCAACCACGTTGGGTTCGTAAATCTAGCAAAGACATCTAGTCATTTCTGAAGCTGATAATGGAAGTGGCTCAGGAGCCCATCTCTGTTGAGAGATGAACATGCAAAGTGCCGATCGGGGATTTGGGAGAAAACAGCAGCCGGTAAAAACAAAGTTTACGAGCTGAAGCGCAAGTGAGTATTTCAATTATCCTGGAAACAGGAGTTTAGTTGGGTGGCATTAGAGGACGTTGGTGAAACTCCAGATTCATTTACATAAATAACGACTACACATGACAATTAACTTCATTCTTTGTTGTTATTTTGATAACCGCTAATAAATATTGTAGAGGGGCAAGTCTAATGTGTCTTTGGGTAAGTAGATTTCTGACTGAGCAAATAAAAAAATAACAACATTAATGATGAAACCAGATTGAGCTTTGATGAGAAAAAAAATGTATACAGAATTTTGGAAAATTTGATTTGTGAAGAACAAAACAATGTACGATGAACCCTAATGGTTGTGAGCCATTAGAAATAACTACTTTAAGCCTGAGACACTTTAACTTCCAAAAGGGCTCAGACTAAACGACGCCGCAGCGCGTCCAGTGGTCACTGACCTCAGTCATGGCGTTGGACTTGCAGCGCGCACATTTCCACTCCTTGCTCACACTGGCAGGATCCACACCGTAACAGCCTGGAATACACAAACACAGAGACACAGCCTGACACACTGGTGCGGCAGCTCAGAGAATCACTGTTGTGTCATTATGAAGGTATGTTAGTCGAGTCAATGCAGCTTTAAGTGGTTGTGTTATGGCAAAGATCTGCCGTCTAATTCTATAGTAGCACATTTCTGTCACGATGACTTATAAAAACGTTAGGGAATGAAAACTCTGAACATGAGACATGTTCATGTGTGTGTGTGTACTGACTGGTGTGAACCCGGATGCTGCACCGAGAGCAGCTGATGAGGAGGCTGGTTCCGTCTTCCTCCAGGTGAGGCGTGACGGGCTGCTCCTCACACTCAGAGTCCTCCTCTGTGGTGGTGGTGAAACACATCTCCGGTATCAGAGGCTTGGTCCGCATCCGCCCACTGCCCACCATGACGGGACCGTCTACGCCGCTCGCACATTCAGTCTGACGGCAGACAAAGCATGCAGACACTTCAGTATAACTTCTCTACGGGTGTTACCAATTCTCTGATTGGTACATAAGTTTGATCGCACCACCTTCTCTTTTGGTGGAATGCAGCTACGTTCATTTACTCAAGTACTGTACTTAGAAATACAGTACTTAAGTACAGTACAAGGATGTCAAAATTGTATTTGTTTCCTGCTACTTTATACTTCTACTCCTCTACATCTAAGAGGGACATACTGTACTTTTTACTGCACTGCATTTATCCGACAGCTTTAGTTACCTACATGTTGATCTTGGAAACCACAGTTGACAATCTCAGCTCAAGGTCTACTAACTGATTTTCTCTGAGAATTTTTGAGAAAAACATTTTCATATTGCACCTTAAAAATAATTAATTTAATCTAATTTCCATTATGCAATATGTATACTTTGTTGGCATCTTATTCTGAAAACCGGATGTTCGTCTGAAGAAACCGGATGTTGTCTCACGTTAATCTTTCCGGTAACTTTCGAAGTCCTTCGCTCGCTCCCGATCTGCGCCGTTTGAATGAGTTTACCGTGAATTTCAGCATATAGGTGCACTAAAATTTAAGTGTCTGCTGAGTTGACCGCAGTCTCGCAGTCACAGGTCTGATTAAGAAGCGCTCCATTAATTTATTCGTTTAGAAAGTTCGGGGGCATTTTTTACCCCTCTCCTAGTGATATCAGGGGCAAAATGATATTTCTTAGGGGCAGTTTTGCCCTTTGCCCTCGTGTATTTCTGATGCTGTATGTCACGATTCAGCATGTTTTTTGGCAATTCAATAAATAAATTGTTTATATGAAATAACCACATGGGCTTGTACACTCTAGTGTTAATTAAATATCAGTATTTTCTCATTTAATTAAGAACTCCAGTGCAAAATAATCAGATTTCCTGAGAGTGAGTAAATTCTTGTTATTATCAAGTTAGACGACGTAATTATCTCAATATATGATTTCATCACAATAGGGGGGGGGGCAAGGCCTCATGGAGTAAATGTCCCAACCCAGTCTAACATTAATATGATGGAATGAATTCAATATTTGTAGGCACATCAATACCAAAACACGGCTGCTGCCAACACCAAGAACGCCGCTCACTAACTGATCGCAGTGGACACAAAAGCTGAAAGTACCTTCTAGTATTTAGTATTGTACCTCCATAAAGTTGTCAGTGGCCAATTTACTCTTTGTCCCTAATGTGGGTCAAGCTGTAAAAAACTGCATCTTGTGTTTCCCATTATGTAACTGGGTTGTCTCTTTCTTCAGATCCACATTGCCTACTAAAGGTTTCAAGTTTCACACTTCTAGTTGGTACTGTCGGCTTTTTTCGGGTTGAAAACGTATAGTTTCCCTCACAAACCGAGATAACCGTGACGATGTGTTCAGGGTTTTCTCTCCTTGACACCTGCTGCTCTGTCTGTAGCGTATGGTCTATATCAGGCATGGGCAAACTACGGCCCGGGGCCATATGCGGCCTGTTGGGCTTTTTAATCCGGCCCGTCAAATATTGGAACAA
The DNA here is from genome assembly GCF_050575085.1 of Anarhichas minor. Lineage (NCBI taxonomy): Eukaryota > Metazoa > Chordata > Actinopteri > Perciformes > Anarhichadidae > Anarhichas > Anarhichas minor. Next base: position 44,846 of record NW_027466658.1, read on the forward strand.
AATTGTCCAAACTATAATAAAGACTAGGGCTGGGCAGTATACCGGTTTACATTTCCCATATAATATGAATTCTTCACACAACATCATACCGGTGCATAGCCGAAACAACTGCTGTCTGCTTTCAACAGGCAGCTAAATATATTGTTCGCCGCTTAAAGCGCTGCGGTCAGCGCTAGTTCTCTTATATGTATTGAGAGGGAACCCGAGTCATGGTCATAACTTTATAACACAACAATTAACAACCCACAACTAACGCTCTTTAACAGAGAAAAACACAACAGCACACAACAGTCTGTGACACATAAACAATTTGTAACACTAATAATTGTACATTTATAAAATTTCACCGCAGAACTGCATGCTGGGTACAGCTCGCGAGCGAGCCTGCTTGCTAGCACAACAGTCTGCTAACAGCTGGGAGAGGCTCCATCGCTCCAGCTACGTTACATTAAAGAACAGAACATAGCGATGCAGGATGAACAAAGACAGACCGGAGATGCACCGATAGAGTTTGACACATATACAACGCTGATTTACCGTGTAATATGTGTGGGGGAGGGGCTTAGGACCCAGGGGAATGTAGGTGAAGGAAACAGGAAGAGACGGAAGACACGCCACACAAACAGCTGTTCACCGCTCGTCACGATCCTGTAGACCAGTGATTCTCAACTGGTGGTTCGTCGCGGACCCGTTTTCAGTGGGTCGCGGGCCTTTGCTTTATGCAGCGGAGTTATTCACGCTCCTTTCCAGCATGTACGGCACTTGTTCAGCGGTGCAGGAAAAACACCGACCAATGCGTTGTAAATCACGTCACGTGATGCAGTTTAGCCAATAAAATAAGGGTATTCTGATACGTTTACTGACTGCAGTGAGATGTACCCACACCGTGACACAGGAGGGAGAGACAAGGAAAGACATTACAGAGCAGAGCTCGGATAATGTTCATTGTGAAAGTCAAATATCTGTATGATCACTTTAAAGAAGCAAATTGCTCTAAAGACCACAGTCTTTAACTGATGAAAACATTAGATCTGTTCTGAGAATTGACACAACCAAACTGACATCAAATGTTGATGCACTGGCAAAAAAGGGTGACTAACAACACTGTTCCCACTGAGATTAATTGTAAATTTCCTTTATTTTTTAGGTCATGACTTTTACTTGTAATTTATATTAGTTCACACAAACACTCTCCAGTCATCTGTTACTGGCCCGGCCCTTCTGTCAAATTTTAAAACTCAATGTGGCCCCCGAGCCAAAAAGTTTGCCCACCCCTGGTCTATATGTTGGTATGTGAGTGCGAGGGTCTGCTCTGGTACCCATTACCTGCTGGTATGTGTGGAACAGCGTACAGATGGAGCAATATGGAGCTTTGGATCCCATGCGCTGGTTGTACAGCCTCTCTTTCTTTAGGTTGGGAGGTCTGCTCTGCCACAGGTGAGCCAGAGGTTTAGCCCAGCTCTCCCCTTCCAGACCACCCTCCTCCACTGGGGGGGCCTCCTCCGGAGCCTCTGAGGGACAAACAAGCACAACAGCAAAGTTAGCATACGTGTTGAGATCAGAGGTCTTGTTGACCAAATATTTTCCGTTATTGAAGGATTTTATTTTATTTTTTTCAATGAAGGAAAAATCTAAAGGCTGTCCATAGCGGCCTCTGCTGGCGGAACAAAAGGTGACCGCATGGTCGGTGTCTGCTCATATTCTCTCTCCATGCCCTTATAAATACATAATCTATAAACTCGTTCTGTAAGTTAATTATTTAAAAAACAAACCGACAGAGCGATCGCCTCCACCGTGTCCTTGTATCTGTATTGGATTCTGTCCTGTCACAAAGTCAAAATATATTTTAAAAAGATAGATGTAATCATTTGAAAATTGTACTAAGTGTTTTTATCTAACGCAATATTCTGCTTCAATCCACATTTGTTGGCGTTTATTCTTTCAAAACCAACATTTTCGCTGCGGTCAAAAGAGGACGAATCGCACACAGACATTCAAAGCTTCATTGTAAAGCTTCAAATGTAAACAATGACATTCGGTACAGCACTGGGGCTCAGTTGGAGCCACTTTGGTTTTTTCCCTATTTACAGATCGAGGGATGTGTATGACCACAGGCATCGTTTTCATTGACTGTGAGAAGATATTCACTGAATTTGACAAAAAGAGTATAGTATTAGAATTACAGACTCCACCTGTCTTATCATTACTATCCGAAATAGACGACAGGTAGTAATCGATTATAATGGAATTTGTACGACACTGTGTCAAAATGACGGACAGCGAGACTGAAGCAACCACCGATTCAGATCAAATAACTACTAGCGTCAGAGACCTAAAGCCCCTTTCTATAACTGGGCATTCATATTCATCCAATATTAAGTGTGATGGTGAGGCAGTCTAGTTGCTGTAGTTGATGCGACAGACCTTCATCACTCATGCCGTCCTTGATGAGCGGATGGTGGCCTGGCAGCTGTCCTAGATCACTCTCTGGCTCTCCATCTCCTGCCACTTCTTCTGCTACCTGCTGGAGAGACTGTTGTTACCGTCAGAGTCCAGGCGTGACAATCTTTCCAAAAGACCGTACTGACAGATAATCCTTTCCCCTTGCTTACATACCTAAATCTGGCACCATACAGTGAATATTGTCTTGTTTATGCAGTGTTGTGATGCAGAAAGGACGATTAAAATAACTCTTGTTGTGTTCAAGGATGTGCCGTCATTTGAGCTAAGAGTTGGCTGGTGAGAGTCCTCCTTTAAATGCAACAAACAACAAATCCACCGTGTTTGCTTAACTGTTTCCTTTTTGGATTGCTTATCAGAGTAATGCTTCTTACTGGCATCTGAGCCAAGCCAAAAGATAAACCAAGGTTTAGCTTTTACATTTATAGCTTTATAAAATATGAAATCTACTGAATCAATGGTTGTAAAAATGTTAACAATAGTGTACACAACTAATAGTTGAGAGGCTAAAACATGGAAAAAAACACTGTTATGGTCCATTAACATGTGAAGAAGAGCATTGAAGTGTGTGTAATGCCTGTGTCCACTCACTGCTTTGCGAACATGTCTGTTGTCTTTCTCCGTCTCATCGTCACTGTCCTCGCTCTTCTTGTCTTCCTTGGGCGGGGCTTCTCCCTCTCCGTAGTCTCCTTTAGCGTAGCTGTGAACGTGCAGGACGTCCGCCGGGCTCAGCGTCCTCTGGAACAGCTTTTGCGCCGGGCTGCAGCTGCTGCCCAGCCGAGGCTCCTCCTCCTGGGAGCACGGGGCCCCCGCCCGGCTCTCAACGGGCTCTGGAGGACACGCGTCTGCAGCCGACACGCCGTTCTTCTCTTTTTTTGACGCACTTTGTCTGTTTGAAGTTTTCTTAGCGCTGGCTTTGGACTGAGATTTAGTCTGAGGCTTGGTGTCTTTGTCCTTCTTAGGCTCAGTCTTGACCTTCACTGTGTCTGAAAGAATAAATTCGGTAATGATGAACATTATTGCAACGACTGATACCACCAGATTGTCCCGGACCATTGCAGGACGTTTGCTCGTTACAGCCTATGAAACAAATAAATACACCAATAAGGTCTGTATGTTTGTACATGCATACTAAAGAGGCTTCTACCCTAAATAATAAGCTTCTGTCATCATCACAATACACTGAGCTTGTTACTCAAAGCTTGTTTTTCAAAACTGAGAACTGGACTTTTTAGTGTGATGAATTTGCACGTCATTATAATTTTACGAACTGTTTTTGTCATGAATACTTTCACACAGAATGCTAATTTCTTTCAGAAGAAGGTTGATTTTTCTGAGCTGTTGCACAGCGCATAAAGGCTTTAACCAATCACTGTGTGTGGAATGGGATGAGTGACGCCCACATTCATGAACCAACAACACAAAAGCAGAGATAGTTTGGGTGTTTTGAAGTAGGGTTGTATGAGGTAGACAGTCGGCACGCCCCCATTTCGGAAAAAGAGGCAATTGTACCAGCAAAGGAATGTACTGCTGTGGACGTATTCTAGACACCTAAAAAAAGAATCAAATGATTTTAAGTTGAAGCTATATTTAGAATATTTTCACCGCCTTATCTCGCTGTCACACAGCCCCTTCTGACGGGCAACTGAACTGAAAGGAAAACTTATCGATGGTCTCTTCAAAGCCAAACACGGGAGAAGTTTGCCTTCAGGGCTTTCTGCCAGAGAGGGTTTATTGTAACCCAAAACATGATCAAGTAGCTTTGCTGTATAAACCTGAGGAGATTTACAGCAACAAAGGGCTTTCTTGCAGACTTCTCCTATGTGCCAAAGATACCACACTTTGACAAGAAACGGTATAGATTAGTTTCACTCTTCTGTTCAGTTCCCCATCTGAAAATATTCTAAACATAGTGTACATTTAAACTGCTACCGAGTCTAAAATAATAATAATAAATCAATTTTCTATAGCGCTTTTCAAGATAACGAAAGACGCTTTACAAGGCAGAGACAAACACAACAAACAAAAAAACAAAAAAAGAACTGGAGAAGCTGTGCTGAATGGGTCATGTAGTGGAGGGTAGGGTGCCGGGTTTAGCAGGTGAAGGCAAGGTTGAAGAGGTGGGTTTTGAGAGCTTGTTTGAATGATGATAGGGAGGGAGCCTCACAGATGTGGATGGGGAGGGCGTTCCAGAGGGGAGGTGCAGCAGCTGAGAAGGCCCTGTCACCCCAGGTCCAGTGCTTGGTCCTGATGGTCTTCAGAGTGTTTGCACCGGCGGACCTGAGGCAATGGGTTGGGGCGTGGAGGGGGAGGAGGTCTGAAAGGTAGGGAGGGGTCAGGTTGTTTAGGGCTTTGTAGGTGGTGAGTAATATTTTGAAGTCTATTCTGTATTTGACCGGGAGCCAGTGGAGGTCGCGAAGGACCGGGATGATGTGTTCATAGCGGCGGGTGGAAGTGAGCAGTCGAGCGGCAGAGTTCTGAACATATTGGAGTTTATTGATGATTTTGTTGGGAGAACCGTAGAGGATGATGTTGCAGTAGTCGAGTCTGGAGGTTATGAGGGCATGGATGAGTATTTCGGTGGTGGCAGAGGACAGGGAGGGGCGGAGCAGTACATTACTTTGCTGATGTGCTGGTACTCCTGTCTGTTTGTCCAAACTCCATCTATTGTAGGTAATACTGAATATGGAGAGGTATTACCTTGTACCCAATACAACCCCACTTCTAAATATCCAACCTATCCCTTTAACACCAAACCGCACCTGTACTGTACCTTTGTCTGGCTTGACTTTAGTCGGAGACTCCTTGCGTGACAGCTTGGCCTTCTTTGGCTCCACCTCTTCCGTCTCCGTGTCCTTCACCGTCAGCTCAGGTTTGACATCTTCGAAGGCTTCAATAGCTTCGAGCTGGCGCTTTGTCCCAGTCTGAGGCTTTGGACTGATGCATGGGAGACATTAGTGAAGACATGCCCGACAGGACTCACAAAGCAACAAAGCTGAGGGAAGTTCATGTACGGATGAATCTTTAACACAGAAAGACTTCACTGAATCACCATCGTCGCTGACACAATCAGTAGCTTTTAGCAGTGAAGCTGGTAACTGGTGAGTGAGAGTGCCGTTATCAGCTCAGCTGTGGTTCAATATAAGTTACTTCCTCAATAAAAGCAAAGAAACAATCATAATATGATAACTGTCACAAACAATGGGCTGCTGAGCTGTTAAACTCCTGTGCAGTGCTTGTACTACATAGGGGTTGTTCTGTACTCACCTTGTACTGGCAACAGACTAAAAGTACTAATGTGTTGGAACATTTACTCAAGTTCTGTACTAAAATGTTGACATACTTGTACTATACTTTCTTGAAAATATTGTACTTTTTACTCCACTACATTTATCCAACATTTGTTACTAGTTACTTTGCAGATTTAGATTTTTTAATCAGCTAATAGATGAGGATTGCCGTTTCAATTACAGATTCAAATGCCCAGCAGTATATGAAGTAAATAAACGTTTACAAGCTGCAACATTAAAGTGATGAATACATTAATTATGATCTATATAATGTTTATATAAGAAGCATTTTGTATGAACTGTGTTAAGAGATGTGTTGGTAGCGAGTGTAAATCCAGACCTGTTGTCCTCCAGGACAGGAGTAATGGGCTCCTCGGATCCAGCTTCACTGGGAGCCTCTTGTGGAGGCTCGCTCTCGTCTTCTTTGAGAAACTCAGCAGCCTCCGGTGTGGGTTTGGAGTGGTCGATGGGAGCGTTGTCTTTCCCTGCCTTCCACAGTTTGTAGCGGTCGGGCTGAAATTTGCGTACAAACACGTCCATGGAGATCTTCACCATGTCCTGACGACAGGAACACTGGAAGGGAATGAACAGATCCGACACTTTAGTCTAGATTTGAACCCTGGTAGTCTGAGCAGTACGAAACAAGGCTTTGAGAAGAGTTGCCTTCACTGTTGGGACTGATAGTACTCTTTCTAGTAATTCAGATTCTTTGGCTTGTATTTAAATTTTATTTTATTTGTGGTTCCAAGAGTATGATCTAAGAATGTTACGAGTCCCTAACCTTTCCTTCAGCAACAATCAGGTCAATATTTCCATGTGCAATGTTAAGATCTGATTAAAACTAAATTGAGTGAAAACAGAGGATGGATATCTTTGAATGGAGACCCTCTTTGAGCTTCCCTCTCCTGCACCTATGTGAGAAGGACTCATGCACGAACCACTCGTATCAACAGATTTGTTTTTAAGTGATTTAGGAGAACTTGCTGTATTCACCAACTTTCTCGAACTTATTTTCTCTAAAAAGATACAATATAGGACATATGGGGCAGGACGCAGAGCCTTTTATGGTATTATTGGGAAGCTAAATATGCTCATTTATGCACAGGTGGCATCCATCATGTTTACGCTAGTCATTTACACCCAGTTATCTGAAATTAGAAGCGATTGCTAAATCTGACGTGGGCCACTTGTATAAAGTAAGAGAACGTTAAGATAGGAATACGGAGATGTTCTCTCATGAGGTCCACTAATGTTTACTACTGGTAAGGCTTTAAGGACAGAATAAGACTTCTCTATGTTCCACCCAACACTGGCTTACGTATCGTTTGATGAACGCTGCATCTTCGGTTTGGTTCGAGTTCAAACTAAATCTGTTTTGATTCGTTCATTGAAGTTGGTGTAAAAGCTGTCAATCAAAGTCTGGTATAGGCCCAACAACAGGAAGGGCTCGATGGATTTTATGATTCTTCAAAGCTTGTTTTAATGTTAATTAAATTGCAGCTTATTGACAGACCCAGACGCTTAGTTGTGAACTACATACATGACGTCCTTTTCAAATATAACTTATAATCAAAGAGAGATGATATAATTGTGGTTTTAGATGAGAACATGCAGGTTATTGTAAAATCATTGTGATCTGTTGGCGTAATTATCTCAACTGAAACAGACCAATGGAACCACAACAAATGGCATTTCATTTGACGGCAAAATAAAGATTTGTCATTGGAACACTAAAGGTGCTTTCCCAGTTAAAAATGTGGTTAAAATAAACTCAGGTCGGTTTCTCTGGTTAGTACAGTTCGTTTGGGCGGGTGTGAAAGCTGTCAATACGATGCTGGTGCGGACTACAAAACCAAACTGAGACCACCAGAAACCGTGGGTCTGGGTCCACTTCCAAGTGGACTCAAAATAAGAGCACACTGTTATTCAAGATAACTCCATTAATAATAAATCATGTCTCTGCTGCGTTCAAAAGAACTGAACAAAAATGAGCGGGATGTGAATAAACAGGATTATTTTAGCTTGATGAAAGTAGCCCTAGTCTTGTTCTAGTGATCGTCACGTAGTGCTGCAAGCTACGAGTGTTAACAGAACAAAGTGACATCATGAACCACAATCCCTTTCGCATGTTTGACATTGCGGAGCAGAACATCTCTACATAGATGCAGCTGCAGCCTTTGCATGGGATTAGTCACGAGATGAAGATTCACAGCTGTTTGAATGATGTTGTTTTTTGTGTACCAGTGTGGCCTGTTTGCCGTAATCAATCCATCGCTGGGTGGCGAAGTTGGTTGACTCGGCACAGTTGAAGCCGTGGTTGAAACCAGCATGGTACCCAAACGGGAACGTCACGACGAACTGCCCAGCCTCCTGAGTGACCTGGATGCAAAACACAGAATTAAAAGAAGAAACTAAAAGAAGTTTTTTTTACCATATTAATTATGAAACATAAGGCGGCTATGCCATGAAGTCAGCACAAAGTAAATGAAAGGTCACCTTCTCAAA
>NW_027466659.1:10000-15000 GCF_050575085.1 Anarhichas minor
TTAGGGAAGCGCTGGACCCTTCAGCGCTTCGCTCATATCCCCTACTACGGCTGTAGCATAGGGGGACCGCCAGAAGCGCTGGACCCTTCAGCGCTTCGCTCATATCCCCTACTACGGCTGTAGCATAGGGGAACCGCCAGAAGCGCTGGACCCTTCAGCGCTTCGCTCCTATCCCCTACTACGGCTGTAGCATAGGGGAACCGCCAGAAGCGCTGGACCCTTCAGCGCTTCGCTCCTATCCCCTACTACGGCTGTAGCATAGGGGAACCGCCAGAAGCGCTGGACCCTTCAGCGCTTCGCTCCTATCCCCTACTACGGCTGTAGCATAGGGGGACCGCCAGAAGCGCTGGACCCTTCAGCGCTTCGCTCATATCCCCTACTACGGCTGTAGCATAGGGGGACCGCCAGAAGCGCTGGACCCTTCAGCGCTTCGCTCATATCCCCTACTACGGCTGTAGCATAGGGGGACCGCCAGAAGCGCTGGACCCTTCAGCGCTTCGCTCCTATCCCCTACTACGGCTGTAGCATAGGGGAACCGCCAGAAGCGCTGGACCCTTCAGCGCTTCGCTCCTATCCCCTACTACGGCTGTAGCATAGGGGGACCGCCAGAAGCGCTGGACCCTTCAGCGCTTCGCTCATATCCCCTACTACGGCTGTAGCATAGGGGGACCGCCAGAAGCGCTGGACCCTTCAGCGCTTCGCTCATATCCCCTACTACGGCTGTAGCATAGGGGGACCGCCAGAAGCGCTGGACCCTTCAGCGCTTCGCTCATATCCCCTACTACGGCTGTAGCATAGGGGGACCGCCAGAAGCGCTGGACCCTTCAGCGCTTCGCTCATATCCCCTACTACGGCTGTAGCATAGGGGGACCGCCAGAAGCGCTGGACCCTTCAGCGCTTCGCTCCTATCCCCTACTACGGCTGTAGCATAGGGGGACCGCCAGAAGCGCTGGACCCTTCAGCGCTTCGCTCATATCCCCTACTACGGCTGTAGCATAGGGGGACCGCCAGAAGCGCTGGACCCTTCAGCGCTTCGCTCATATCCCCTACTACGGCTGTAGCATAGGGGGACCGCCAGAAGCGCTGGACCCTTCAGCGCTTCGCTCATATCCCCTACTACGGCTGTAGCATAGGGGGACCGCCAGAAGCGCTGGACCCTTCAGCGCTTCGCTCATATCCCCTACTACGGCTGTAGCATAGGGGAACCGCCAGAAGCGCTGGACCCTTCAGCGCTTCGTCCCTACTACGGCTGTAACATAGGGGAACCGCCAGAAGCGCTGGACCCTTCAGCGCTTCGCTCATATCCCCTACTACGGCTGTAGCATAGGGGGACCGCCAGAAGCGCTGGACCCTTCAGCGCTTCGCTCATATCCCCTACTACGGCTGTAGCATAGGGGAACCGCCAGAAGCGCTGGACCCTTCAGCGCTTCGTCCCTACTACGGCTGTAACATAGGGGAACCGCCAGAAGCGCTGGACCCTTCAGCGCTTCGCTCATATCCCCTACTACGGCTGTAGCATAGGGGAACCGCCAGAAGCGCTGGACCCTTCAGCGCTTCGTCCCTACTACGGCTGTAACATAGGGGAACCGCCAGAAGCGCTGGACCCTTCAGCGCTTCGCTCATATCCCCTACTACGGCTGTAGCATAGGGGAACCGCCAGAAGCGCTGGACCCTTCAGCGCTTCGCTCCTATCCCCTAGTATACACTGGGTAGTCTGTTCCTATCATTGTGTGCAAGGTGGCTTGGTTACCCCCTACCAAAATGGGTCACAGCCGTAATAGGCGAAGTACAGAAGCGCTGGAACCTTCAGCGCTTCGCCCCTATCACGGCTTTAAAACCCGAGCGAAAAACTCTATGTCCTTAAACGAAATACCCGTTTTGCGCGGTCCATATCTCCGCGAAAACACAACGCACAGCCGGGACACTCATATCTAATTGTAGTCCAAGTCCCCCTCTACAAACACATCCGAGTGGATCCTGGATGCGACCTCCACAGCCGAGGCACGAGTCGGTCAAAGTAGGTCGCAGGGACCATATTACGCGCGCCATATCTACCCGGAAATAGAACGCACAGCGGGGATACTCATGCCCAGTTGTCGAGCTGGAAGTCCTCTAACCACCCATATAAGATGAATAATAAACGGATACACACAGCCGATGCAGCGCGTGTTTGAAAACCGCCGATCGATCTTCATACTCTGACAAAATCACAGCGAAAAATCCTTAAACCAAATACCCGTTTTGCGCGGTCCATATCTCCGCGAAAACACAACGCACAGCCGGGAACCTCATATCTAATTGTAGTCCAAGTCCACTTCTACAAACCTATCCGAGTGGATCCTGGATGCGAGGTCCACAGCCGAGGCACCACGCGGTCAAAGTAGGTCGCAGGGGCCCTATTACGCGCGCCATATCTACCCGGAAATGGAACGCACAGCGGGGATTCTTATTTTGAATACACGGTCCCGACGTCCTCTAACTACCCATATAAGCAGAATAATAAACGGGTACCCACAGCCGAGGCAGCACGTATTTGAAAACCGCCGACCGATCTTCATACTCTGACAAAATCACAGCGATAGCGCCAATACTCTGTTTCCTTAAACCAAATCGCCGTCTTGCGCGGTCCATATCCCCGCGAATACACAACGCACAGCCGGGACACCTATGCCGACGTGTAGCCACCGTCAACCTCTAAAGACATGTGGAGGGTGATCCACAATCGGACACTCACAGCCGAGGCACGACGCGGTCAAAGTAGGTCGCAGGGACCATATTACGCGCGCCATATCTACCCGGAAATAGAACGCACAGCGGGGATACTCATGCCCAGTTGTCAAGCTGGAAGTCCTCTAACCACCCATCTAGACACTCCTATAAACGGATACACACAGCCGATACAGCGCGTATTTGAAAACCGCCGACCGATCTTCATACTCTGACAAAATCAAAGCGAAAGACTTAAACGAAATACCCGTTTTGCGAGGTCCATATCCCCGCGAATACACAACGCACAGCCGGGACACTTATACCCGATCGTAGACCACATCCACCTCTACAAACCTATCCGAGTGGATCATGGATGCGACCTCCACAGCCGAGGCACGGTGTAGTCAAAGTAGGTCGCAGGGACCACATTACGCGCGCCATATCTACCCGGAAATAGAACGCACAGCGGGGATTCTTATACTGAATACACGGCCCCGACGTCCTCTAACCAACTATGTAAACTGAATAATAAACGGATAACCACAGCCGAGGCAGCGCGTGTGTTTGAAAACAGCCGACCGATCTTCATACTCTGACAAAATCACAGCGAAAGACTTAAACGAAATCGTCGTTTTGCGAGGTGCATATCTCCGCGAATACACAACGCACAGCCGGGACACTTATACCCAGTTGTAGTCCACGTCCCCCTCTACAAAACTATCGGAGTGGATCCTGGATGCGAGGTCCACAGCCGAGGCACGGTGTAGTCAAATTAGGTCGCAGGGACCATATTACGCGCGCCATATCTACCCGGAAATAGAACGCACAGCGGGGATTCTTATACTGAATACACGGCCCCGACGTCCTCTAACCAACTATGTAAGCTGAATAATAAACGGATAACCACAGCCGAGGCAGCGCGTGTTTGAAAACAGCCGACCGATCTTCATACTCTGACAAAATCACAGCGAAAGACTTAAACGAAATCGTCGTTTTGCGAGGTGCATATCTCCGCGAATACACAACGCACAGCCGGGACACTTATACCCAGTTGTAGTCCACGTCCCCCTCTACAAAACTATCGGAGTGGATCCTGGATGCGAGGTCCACAGCCGAGGCACGGTGTAGTCAAAGTAGGTCGCAGGGACCATATTACGCGCGCCATATCTACCCGGAAATAGAACGCACAGCGGGGATTCTTATACTGAATACACGGCCCCGACGTCCTCTAACCAACTATGTAAGCTGAATAATAAACGGATAACCACAGCCGAGGCAGCGCGTGTTTGAAAACAGCCGACCGATCTTCATACTCTGACAAAATCAAAGCGAAAGACTTAAACGAAATACCCGTTTTGCGAGGTCCATATCCCCGCGAATACACAACGCACAGCCGGGACACTTATATCTAACTGTAGTCCAAGTCCCCCTCTACAAATCTATCCGAGTGGATCATGGATGCGAGGTCCACAGCCGAGGCACGATGTAGTCAAAGTAGGTCGCAGGGGCCATATTGCGCGGTCCATATTTACCCGGAAATGGAACGCACAGCGGGGATTCTTATACCGAATCCACGGTCCCGACGTCCTCTAACTACCCATATAAGCAGAATAATAAACGGGTATCCACAGCCGAGGCAGCACGTATTTGAAAACCGCCGACCGATCTTCATACTCTGACAAAAAGCGCCGGGCGATCTTCATACTCTGACAAAATCACAGCCGTTTTTATATCGTTTTGCGAGATGGATATCTCCGCGAATACACAACGCACAGCCGGGATACTCATACCTAATTGTATAATACGTCTACCTCTACAAACCTATCCGAGTGGATCCTGGATGCGAGATCCAGAACCAGGATCCATATCGCGCGGGTAAACGGCGGGAGTAACGAGGACTCTCTTAAGGTAGGGGACGTTACTGGGCTGCGCTGCGAAAGACGAGCGCCAAAACTCTGTTTCCTTAAACGGAAGCGCCGTTTTGCGAGGTGGATATCTCCGCGAAAACACCACGCACAGCCGGGACACTTATACCCAATCGTAGACCACGTCCACCTCTACAAACCTATCCGAGTGGATCCTGGATCCGAGACCCACAGCCGAGGCACCACGCGGTCAAAGTAGGTCGCAGTTGCCGTTTTGCGCGCTCCATCTCTCCGCCAAAACACCACGCACAGCCGGGACACTTATACCCTATTGTAGACCCCGACCTCCTCTAACCACCCATACATGCAGAACAATAAACGGATACCCACAGCCGATGCAGCAAGTAGTTCAAAAGCGCCGGCCGA
>NW_027466659.1:27500-31872 GCF_050575085.1 Anarhichas minor
CCATATAAGATGAATAATAAACGGATACACACAGCCGATGCAGCGCGTGTTTGAAAACCGCCGATCGATCTTCATACTCTGACAAAATCACAGCGAAAAATCCTTAAACCAAATACCCGTTTTGCGCGGTCCATATCTCCGCGAAAACACAACGCACAGCCGGGAACCTCATATCTAATTGTAGTCCAAGTCCACTTCTACAAACCTATCCGAGTGGATCCTGGATGCGAGGTCCACAGCCGAGGCACCACGCGGTCAAAGTAGGTCGCAGGGGCCCTATTACGCGCGCCATATCTACCCGGAAATGGAACGCACAGCGGGGATTCTTATTTTGAATACACGGTCGCGACGTCCTCTAACTACCCATATAAGCAGAATAATAAACGGGTATCCACAGCCGAGGCAGCACGTATTTGAAAACCGCCGACCGATCTTCATACTCTGACAAAATCACAGCGATAGCGCCAATACTCTGTTTCCTTAAACCAAATCGCCGTCTTGCGCGGTCCATATCCCCGCGAATACACAACGCACAGCCGGGACACCTATGCCGACCTGTAGCCACCGTCAACCTCTAAAGACATGTGGAGGGTGATCCACAATCGGACACTCACAGCCGAGGCACGACGCGGTCAAAGTAGGTCGCAGGGACCATATTACGCGCGCCATATCTACCCGGAAATAGAACGCACAGCGGGGATACTCATGCCCAGTTGTCAAGCTGGAAGTCCTCTAACCACCCATATAAGATGAATAATAAACGGATACACACAGCCGATGCAGCGCGTGTTTGAAAACCGCCGATCGATCTTCATACTCTGACAAAATCACAGCGAAAAATCCTTAAACCAAATACCCGTTTTGCGCGGTCCATATCTCCGCGAAAACACAACGCACAGCCGGGAACCTCATATCTAATTGTAGTCCAAGTCCACTTCTACAAACCTATCCGAGTGGATCCTGGATGCGAGGTCCACAGCCGAGGCACCACGCGGTCAAAGTAGGTCGCAGGGGCCCTATTACGCGCGCCATATCTACCCGGAAATGGAACGCACAGCGGGGATTCTTATTTTGAATACACGGTCGCGACGTCCTCTAACTACCCATATAAGCAGAATAATAAACGGGTATCCACAGCCGAGGCAGCACGTATTTGAAAACCGCCGACCGATCTTCATACTCTGACAAAATCACAGCGATAGCGCCAATACTCTGTTTCCTTAAACCAAATCGCCGTCTTGCGCGGTCCATATCCCCGCGAATACACAACGCACAGCCGGGACACCTATGCCGACCTGTAGCCACCGTCAACCTCTAAAGACATGTGGAGGGTGATCCACAATCGGACACTCACAGCCGAGGCACGACGCGGTCAAAGTAGGTCGCAGGGACCATATTACGCGCGCCATATCTACCCGGAAATAGAACGCACAGCGGGGATACTCATGCCCAGTTGTCAAGCTGGAAGTCCTCTAACCACCCATCTAGACACTCCTATAAACGGATACACACAGCCGATACAGCGCGTATTTGAAAACCGCCGACCGATCTTCATACTCTGACAAAATCACAGCGAAAGACTTAAACGAAATACCCGTTTTGCGAGGTCCATATCCCCGCGAATACACAACGCACAGCCGGGACACTTATACCCAGTTGTAGTCCACGTCCCCCTCTACAAAACTATCGGAGTGGATCCTGGATGCGAGGTCCACAGCCGAGGCACGGTGTAGTCAAAGTAGGTCGCAGGGACCATATTACGCGCGCCATATCTACCCGGAAATAGAACGCACAGCGGGGATTCCTATACTGAATACACGGCCCCGACGTCCTCTAACCAACTATGTAAGCTGAATAATAAACGGATAACCACAGCCGAGGCAGCGCGTGTTTGAAAACAGCCGACCGATCTTCATACTCTGACAAAATCACAGCGAAAGACTTAAACGAAATACCCGTTTTGCGAGGTCCATATCCCCGCGAATACACAACGCACAGCCGGGACACTTATATCTAACTGTAGTCCAAGTCCCCCTCTACAAATCTATCCGAGTGGATCATGGATGCGAGGTCCACAACCGAGGCACGATGTAGTCAAAGTAGGTCGCAGGGGCCATATTGCGCGGTCCATATCTACCCGGAAATGGAACGCACAGCGGGGATTCTTATACCGAATCCACGGTCCCGACGTCCTCTAACCACCCATATAAGCATAATAATAAACGGATACCCACAGCCGAGGCAGCACGTATTTGAAAAGCGCCGGCCGATCTTCATACTCTGACAAAAAGCGCCGGGCGATCTTCATACTCTGACAAAATCACAGCCGTTTTTATATCGTTTTGCGAGATGGATATCTCCGCGAATACACAACGCACAGCCGGGATACTCATACCTAATTGTATAATACGTCTACCTCTACAAACCTATCCGAGTGGATCCTGGATGCGAGATCCAGAACCAGGATCCATATCGCGCGGGTAAACGGCGGGAGTAACGAGGACTCTCTTAAGGTAGGGGACGTTACTGGGCTGCGCTGCGAAAGACGAGCGCCAAAACTCTGTTTCCTTAAACGGAAGCGCCGTTTTGCGAGGTGGATATCTCCGCGAAAACACCACGCACAGCCGGGACACTTATACCCAATCGTAGACCACGTCCACCTCTACAAACCTATCCGAGTGGATCCTGGATCCGAGACCCACAGCCGAGGCACCACGCGGTCAAAGTAGGTCGCAGTTGCCGTTTTGCGCGCTCCATCTCTCCGCCAAAACACCACGCACAGCCGGGACACTTATACCCTATTGTAGACCCCGACCTCCTCTAACCACCCATACATGCAGAACAATAAACGGATACCCACAGCCGATGCAGCAAGTAGTTCAAAAGCGCCGGCCGATCTTCGTACTCTGACAAAATCACAGCGAAAGACGAGCGCCAATACTCTGTCTCCTTAAACCAAATCGCCGGTTTGCGCGGTGCATATCCCCGCGAATACACAACGCACAGACTCGTCCCCTACGCCGAATAGTAGACCACGTCCACTTCTAAAGACCTGTGGAGGAGGATCCAGGATCGGGCATTCACAGCCGATGCACGACGTGGTCAAAATAGGTCACTGTAGCCATATTGCGCGCTCAATATCTCCGCCAAAACACAACGCACAGTCGGGGTACTTACGCCGAATTGTAGACCTTGACGTCCTCTAACCAGCCATCCATGCACTCCTATAAACGGATAACCACAGCCGATGCAGCAAGTAGTTCAAAAGCGTCGGCCGATCTTCGTACTCTGACAAAATCACAGCGAAAGACGAGCGACAATATCGCCGGTCTGCGAGGTCCATATCTCCGCGAAAACACAACGCACAGCCGGGACACTTATACCCGATCGTAGACCACATCCACCTCTACAAACCTATCCGAGTGGATCCTGGATCCGAGACCCACAGCCGGGGCACGATGTACGCAAAGCCGGTCACAGTAGCCGAGCGCCAATACTCTGTTTCCTTGAACAAAATCGCCGGTTTGCGAGGTGCATAGCTCCGCGAATACACAACGCACAGCCGGGACACTTATACCCAATTGTAGACCACATCAACCTCTACAAAACTATCCGAGTGGATCCTGGATGCGAGACCCACAGCCGAGGCACGATGTGGTCAGAATAGGTCGCAGGGGCCACATTGCGCGGTCCATAAACCCGGAAATGGAACGCACAGCGGGGATAATAATACCGAAATGTCGACCCAGACGTACTCTCACAACCCATAAGGCAGACCAATAAACTGACACCGACATAACCAATAAACTGACACCGACAAATGAATAAACGGACACCCACAGCCGATGCAGCACGTATTTCAAAAGCGTTGGCGATATTCGTCTCACAGCGAAAGACGAGCGCCAATACTCTGTTTCCTTGAACCAAATTCCCGGTTTGCGCGGTCCATATCTCCGCGAATACACAACGCAAAGACTCGTCCCCTACGCCGAATAGTAGACCACGTCGACTTCTAAAGACCTATGGAGTTAGATCCACAATCGGACACTCACAGCCGATGCACGACGTGGTCAAAATAGGTCACTGTAGCCATATTGCGCGCTCAATATCTCCGCCAAAACACAACGCACAGCCGGGGTACTTACGCCGAATTGTAGACCTTGAAGTCCTCTAACCAGCCATCCATGCACTCCTATAAACGGATAACCACAGCCGATGCAGCAAGTAGTTCAAAAGCGTCGGCCGATCTTCGTACTCTGACAAAATCACAGCGAAAGACGAGCGCCAATACTCTGTCTCCTTAAACCAAATCGCCGGTTTGCGCGGTGCATAGCTCCGCGAATACACATCGCACAGACTCGTCCCCTACGCC
>NW_027466660.1:5000-10000 GCF_050575085.1 Anarhichas minor
CCACACACCGAGGTGTGGTGCCGACCGGGTCCAGTGGGCTCTGGCCTTTGTCGGATGTCTTCTACTCGAGGTGTCCTTGACTTTCTATGATAGACATATTTCTGAAAACTGAGTTTCTGAAATCGTGCCCAAGGTGGCTTGGTTACCCCCTACCAAATGGGTCACAGCCGTAATAGGCAAAGTCCCGAAGCGCTGGACCCTTCAGCGCTTCAGAGCTTCGCCCCTACTACTGCTCTAAAAGAATTGGTCCTGGTAATCCAAAAAATTTAGGGAAGCGCTGGACCCTTCAGCGCTTCGCTCATATCCCCCCTACTACGGCTGTAGCATAGGGGAACCGCCAGAAGCGCTGGACCCTTCAGCGCTTCGTCCCTACTACGGCTGTAGCATAGGGGGACCGCCAGAAGCGCTGGACCCTTCAGCGCTTCGCTCATATCCCCTACTACGGCTGTAGCATAGGGGAACCGCCAGAAGCGCTGGACCCTTCAGCGCTTCGCTCATATCCCCTACTACGGCTGTAGCATAGGGGAACCGCCAGAAGCGCTGGACCCTTCAGCGCTTCGCTCATATCCCCTACTACGGCTGTAGCATAGGGGGACCGCCAGAAGCGCTGGACCCTTCAGCGCTTCGCTCATATCCCCTACTACGGCTGTAGCATAGGGGGACCGCCAGAAGCGCTGGACCCTTCAGCGCTTCGCTCATATCCCCTACTACGGCTGTAGCATAGGGGGACCGCCAGAAGCGCTGGACCCTTCAGCGCTTCGCTCATATCCCCTACTACGGCTGTAGCATAGGGGAACCGCCAGAAGCGCTGGACCCTTCAGCGCTTCGCTCATATCCCCTACTACGGCTGTAGCATAGGGGAACCGCCAGAAGCGCTGGACCCTTCAGCGCTTCGCTCATATCCCCTACTACGGCTGTAGCATAGGGGAACCGCCAGAAGCGCTGGACCCTTCAGCGCTTCGCTCATATCCCCTACTACGGCTGTAGCATAGGGGAACCGCCAGAAGCGCTGGACCCTTCAGCGCTTCGCTCATATCCCCTACTACGGCTGTAGCATAGGGGGACCGCCAGAAGCGCTGGACCCTTCAGCGCTTCGCTCATATCCCCTACTACGGCTGTAGCATAGGGGGACCGCCAGAAGCGCTGGACCCTTCAGCGCTTCGCTCATATCCCCTACTACGGCTGTAGCATAGGGGAACCGCCAGAAGCGCTGGACCCTTCAGCGCTTCGTCCCTACTACGGCTGTAACATAGGGGAACCGCCAGAAGCGCTGGACCCTTCAGCGCTTCGCTCCTATCCCCTACTACGGCTGTAGCATAGGGGAACCGCCAGAAGCGCTGGACCCTTCAGCGCTTCGCTCCTATCCCCTAGTATACACTGGGTAGTCTGTTCCTATCATTGTGCGGAAGGTGGCTTGGTTACCCCCTACCAAAATGGGTCACAGCCGTAATAGGCGAAGTACAGAAGCGCTGGAACCTTCAGCGCTTCGCCCCTATCACGGCTTTAAAACCCGAGCGAAAAACTCTATGTCCTTAAACGAAATACCCGTTTTGCGCGGTCCATATCTCCGCGAAAACACAACGCACAGCCGGGAACCTCATATCTAATTGTAGTCCAAGTCCCCCTCTACAAACACATCCGAGTGGATCCTGGATGCGACCTCCACAGCCGAGGCACGAGTCGGTCAAAGTAGGTCGCAGGGACCATATTACGCGCGCCATATCTACCCGGAAATAGAACGCACAGCGGGGATACTCATGCCCAGTTGTCGAGCTGGAAGTCCTCTAACCACCCATATAAGATGAATAATAAACGGATACACACAGCCGATGTAGCGCGTGTTTGAAAACCGCCGATCGATCTTCATACTCTGACAAAATCACAGCGAAAAATCCTTAAACCAAATACCCGTTTTGCGCGGTCCATATCTCCGCGAAAACACAACGCACAGCCGGGAACCTCATATCTAATTGTAGTCCAAGTCCACTTCTACAAACCTATCCGAGTGGATCCTGGATGCGAGGTCCACAGCCGAGGCACCACGCGGTCAAAGTAGGTCGCAGGGGCCCTATTACGCGCGCCATATCTACCCGGAAATGGAACGCACAGCGGGGATTCTTATTTTGAATACACGGTCGCGACGTCCTCTAACTACCCATATAAGCAGAATAATAAACGGGTATCCACAGCCGAGGCAGCACGTATTTGAAAACCGCCGACCGATCTTCATACTCTGACAAAATCACAGCGATAGCGCCAATACTCTGTTTCCTTAAACCAAATCGCCGTCTTGCGCGGTCCATATCCCCGCGAATACACAACGCACAGCCGGGACACCTATGCCGACGTGTAGCCACCGTCAACCTCTAAAGACATGTGGAGGGTGATCCACAATCGGACACTCACAGCCGAGGCACGACGCGGTCAAAGTAGGTCGCAGGGACCATATTACGCGCGCCATATCTACCCGGAAATAGAACGCACAGCGGGGATACTCATGCCCAGTTGTCAAGCTGGAAGTCCTCTAACCACCCATCTAGACACTCCTATAAGCGGATACACACAGCCGATACAGCGCGTATTTGAAAACCGCCGACCGATCTTCATACTCTGACAAAATCACAGCGAAAGACTTAAACGAAATACCCGTTTTGCGAGGTCCATATCCCCGCGAATACACAACGCACAGCCGGGACACTTATACCCGATCGTAGACCACATCCACCTCTACAAACCTATCCGAGTGGATCATGGATGCGACCTCCACAGCCGAGGCACGGTGTAGTCAAAGTAGGTCGCAGGGACCACATTACGCGCCGCCATATCTACCCGGAAATAGAACGCACAGCGGGGATTCTTATACTGAATACACGGCCCCGACGTCCTCTAACCAACTATGTAAACTGAATAATAAACGGATAACCACAGCCGAGGCAGCGCGTGTTTGAAAACAGCCGACCGATCTTCATACTCTGACAAAATCACAGCGAAAGACTTAAACGAAATCGTCGTTTTGCGAGGTGCATATCTCCGCGAATACACAACGCACAGCCGGGACACTTATACCCAGTTGTAGTCCACGTCCCCCTCTACAAAACTATCGGAGTGGATCCTGGATGCGAGGTCCACAGCCGAGGCACGGTGTAGTCAAATTAGGTCGCAGGGACCATATTACGCGCGCCATATCTACCCGGAAATAGAACGCACAGCGGGGATTCTTATACTGAATACACGGCCCCGACGTCCTCTAACCAACTATGTAAGCTGAATAATAAACGGATAACCACAGCCGAGGCAGCGCGTGTTTGAAAACAGCCGACCGATCTTCATACTCTGACAAAATCACAGCGAAAGACTTAAACGAAATCGTCGTTTTGCGAGGTGCATATCTCCGCGAATACACAACGCACAGCCGGGACACTTATACCCAGTTGTAGTCCACGTCCCCCTCTACAAAACTATCGGAGTGGATCCTGGATGCGAGGTCCACAGCCGAGGCACGGTGTAGTCAAATTAGGTCGCAGGGACCATATTACGCGCGCCATATCTACCCGGAAATAGAACGCACAGCGGGGATTCTTATACTGAATACACGGCCCCGACGTCCTCTAACCAACTATGTAAGCTGAATAATAAACGGATAACCACAGCCGAGGCAGCGCGTGTTTGAAAACAGCCGACCGATCTTCATACTCTGACAAAATCACAGCGAAAGA
The DNA here is from genome assembly GCF_050575085.1 of Anarhichas minor. NCBI lineage: Eukaryota > Metazoa > Chordata > Actinopteri > Perciformes > Anarhichadidae > Anarhichas > Anarhichas minor. Next base: position 8,717 of record NW_027466660.1, read on the forward strand.
CTTAAACGAAATACCCGTTTTGCGAGGTCCATATCCCCGCGAATACACAACGCACAGCCGGGACACTTATATCTAACTGTAGTCCAAGTCCCCCTCTACAAATCTATCCGAGTGGATCATGGATGCGAGGTCCACAACCGAGGCACGATGTAGTCAAAGTAGGTCGCAGGGGCCATATTGCGCGGTCCATATTTACCCGGAAATGGAACGCACAGCGGGGATTCTTATACCGAATCCACGGTCCCGACGTCCTCTAACCACCCATATAAGCAGAATAATAAACGGATACCCACAGCCGAGGCAGCACGTATTTGAAAAGCGCCGGCCGATCTTCATACTCTGACAAAAAGCGCCGGGCGATCTTCATACTCTGACAAAATCACAGCCGTTTTTATATCGTTTTGCGAGATGGATATCTCCGCGAATACACAACGCACAGCCGGGATACTCATACCTAATTGTATAATACGTCTACCTCTACAAACCTATCCGAGTGGATCCTGGATGCGAGATCCAGAACCAGGATCCATATCGCGCGGGTAAACGGCGGGAGTAACGAGGACTCTCTTAAGGTAGGGGACGTTACTGGGCTGCGCTGCGAAAGACGAGCGCCAAAACTCTGTTTCCTTAAACGGAAGCGCCGTTTTGCGAGGTGGATATCTCCGCGAAAACACCACGCACAGCCGGGACACTTATACCCAATCGTAGACCACGTCCACCTCTACAAACCTATCCGAGTGGATCCTGGATCCGAGACCCACAGCCGAGGCACCACGCGGTCAAAGTAGGTCGCAGTTGCCGTTTTGCGCGCTCCATCTCTCCGCCAAAACACCACGCACAGCCGGGACACTTATACCCTATTGTAGACCCCGACCTCTCTCTAACCACCCATACATGCAGAACAATAAACGGATACCCACAGCCGATGCAGCAAGTAGTTCAAAAGCGCCGGCCGATCTTCGTACTCTGACAAAATCACAGCGAAAGACGAGCGCCAATACTCTGTCTCCTTAAACCAAATCGCCGGTTTGCGCGGTGCATATCCCCGCGAATACACAACGCACAGACTCGGCCCCTACGCCGAATAGTAGACCACGTCCACTTCTAAAGACCTGTGGAGTTTGAGCCACAATCGGACACTCACAGCCGATGCACGACTCGGTCAAAATAGGTCGCAGTAGCCACATTGCGCGGTTCATATCTCCGCCAAAACACAACGCACAGCCGGGATACTTATGCCGAATTGTAGACCCCGACGTCCTCTAACCACCCATCTAGACACTC
>NW_027466660.1:20000-30000 GCF_050575085.1 Anarhichas minor
CAAGGTGGCTTGGTTACCCCCTACCAAAATGGGTCACAGCCGTAATAGGCAAAGTCCCGAAGCGCTGGACCCTTCAGCGCTTCAGAGCTTCGCCCCTACTACTGCTCTAAAAGAATTGGTCCTGGTAATCCAAAAAATTTAGGGAAGCGCTGGAACCTTCAGCGCTTCGCTCATATCCCCCCTACTACGGCTGTAGCATAGGGGAACCGCCAGAAGCGCTGGACCCTTCAGCGCTTCGTCCCTACTACGGCTGTAACATAGGGGAACCGCCAGAAGCGCTGGACCCTTCAGCGCTTCGCTCATATCCCCTACTACGGCTGTAGCATAGGGGAACCGCCAGAAGCGCTGGACCCTTCAGCGCTTCGTCCCTACTACGGCTGTAACATAGGGGAACCGCCAGAAGCGCTGGACCCTTCAGCGCTTCGCTCCTATCCCCTACTACGGCTGTAGCATAGGGGGACCGCCAGAAGCGCTGGACCCTTCAGCGCTTCGCTCATATCCCCTACTACGGCTGTAGCATAGGGGGACCGCCAGAAGCGCTGGACCCTTCAGCGCTTCGCTCATATCCCCTACTACGGCTGTAGCATAGGGGGACCGCCAGAAGCGCTGGACCCTTCAGCGCTTCGTCCCTACTACGGCTGTAACATAGGGGAACCGCCAGAAGCGCTGGACCCTTCAGCGCTTCGCTCCTATCCCCTACTACGGCTGTAGCATAGGGGAACCGCCAGAAGCGCTGGACCCTTCAGCGCTTCGTCCCTACTACGGCTGTAACATAGGGGAACCGCCAGAAGCGCTGGACCCTTCAGCGCTTCGCTCCTATCCCCTACTACGGCTGTAGCATAGGGGAACCGCCAGAAGCGCTGGACCCTTCAGCGCTTCGTCCCTACTACGGCTGTAACATAGGGGAACCGCCAGAAGCGCTGGACCCTTCAGCGCTTCGCTCCTATCCCCTACTACGGCTGTAGCATAGGGGGACCGCCAGAAGCGCTGGACCCTTCAGCGCTTCGCTCATATCCCCTACTACGGCTGTAGCATAGGGGGACCGCCAGAAGCGCTGGACCCTTCAGCGCTTCGCTCATATCCCCTACTACGGCTGTAGCATAGGGGAACCGCCAGAAGCGCTGGACCCTTCAGCGCTTCGCTCATATCCCCTACTACGGCTGTAGCATAGGGGGACCGCCAGAAGCGCTGGACCCTTCAGCGCTTCGTCCCTACTACGGCTGTAACATAGGGGAACCGCCAGAAGCGCTGGACCCTTCAGCGCTTCGCTCCTATCCCCTACTACGGCTGTAGCATAGGGGAACCGCCAGAAGCGCTGGACCCTTCAGCGCTTCGTCCCTACTACGGCTGTAACATAGGGGAACCGCCAGAAGCGCTGGACCCTTCAGCGCTTCGCTCCTATCCCCTACTACGGCTGTAGCATAGGGGAACCGCCAGAAGCGCTGGACCCTTCAGCGCTTCGCTCATATCCCCTACTACGGCTGTAGCATAGGGGGACCGCCAGAAGCGCTGGACCCTTCAGCGCTTCGCTCATATCCCCTAGTATACACTGGGTAGTCTGTTCCTATCATTGTGCGGAAGGTGGCTTGGTTACCCCCTACCAAAATGGGTCACAGCCGTAATAGGCGAAGTACAGAAGCGCTGGAACCTTCAGCGCTTCGCCCCTATCACGGCTTTAAAACCCGAGCGAAAAACTCTATGTCCTTAAACGAAATACCCGTTTTGCGCGGTCCATATCTCCGCGAAAACACAACGCACAGCCGGGACACTCATATCTAATTGTAGTACAAGTCTACCTCTACAAACACATCCGAGTGGATCCTGGATGCGACCTCCACAGCCGAGGCACGAGTCGGTCAAAGTAGGTCGCAGGGACCATATTACGCGCGCCATATCTACCCGGAAATAGAACGCAGAGCGGGGATACTCATGCCCAGTTGTCGAGCTGGAAGTCCTCTAACCACCCATATAAGATGAATAATAAACGGATACACACAGCCGATGCAGCGCGTGTTTGAAAACCGCCGATCGATCTTCATACTCTGACAAAATCACAGCGAAAAATCCTTAAACCAAATACCCGTTTTGCGCGGTCCATATCTCCGCGAAAACACAACGCACAGCCGGGAACCTCATATCTAATTGTAGTCCAAGTCCACTTCTACAAACCTATCCGAGTGGATCCTGGATGCGAGGTCCACAGCCGAGGCACCACGCGGTCAAAGTAGGTCGCAGGGGCCCTATTACGCGCGCCATATCTACCCGGAAATGGAACGCACAGCGGGGATTCTTATTTTGAATACACGGTCCCGACGTCCTCTAACTACCCATATAAGCAGAATAATAAACGGGTACCCACAGCCGAGGCAGCACGTATTTGAAAACCGCCGACCGATCTTCATACTCTGACAAAATCACAGCGATAGCGCCAATACTCTGTTTCCTTAAACCAAATCGCCGTCTTGCGCGGTCCATATCCCCGCGAATACACAACGCACAGCCGGGACACCTATGCCGACGTGTAGCCACCGTCAACCTCTAAAGACATGTGGAGGGTGATCCACAATCGGACACTCACAGCCGAGGCACGACGCGGTCAAAGTAGGTCGCAGGGACCATATTACGCGCGCCATATCTACCCGGAAATAGAACGCACAGCGGGGATACTCATGCCCAGTTGTCAAGCTGGAAGTCCTCTAACCACCCATCTAGACACTCCTATAAACGGATACACACAGCCGATACAGCGCGTATTTGAAAACCGCCGACCGATCTTCATACTCTGACAAAATCAAAGCGAAAGACTTAAACGAAATACCCGTTTTGCGAGGTCCATATCCCCGCGAATACACAACGCACAGCCGGGACACTTATACCCGATCGTAGACCACATCCACCTCTACAAACCTATCCGAGTGGATCATGGATGCGACCTCCACAGCCGAGGCACGGTGTAGTCAAAGTAGGTCGCAGGGACCACATTACGCGCGCCATATCTACCCGGAAATAGAACGCACAGCGGGGATTCTTATACTGAATACACGGCCCCGACGTCCTCTAACCAACTATGTAAACTGAATAATAAACGGATAACCACAGCCGAGGCAGCGCGTGTTTGAAAACAGCCGACCGATCTTCATACTCTGACAAAATCACAGCGAAAGACTTAAACGAAATCGTCGTTTTGCGAGGTGCATATCTCCGCGAATACACAACGCACAGCCGGGACACTTATACCCAGTTGTAGTCCACGTCCCCCTCTACAAAACTATCGGAGTGGATCCTGGATGCGAGGGTCCACAGCCGAGGCACGGTGTAGTCAAATTAGGTCGCAGGGACCATATTACGCGCGCCATATCTACCCGGAAATAGAACGCACAGCGGGGATTCTTATACTGAATACACGGCCCCGACGTCCTCTAACCAACTATGTAAGCTGAATAATAAACGGATAACCACAGCCGAGGCAGCGCGTGTGTTTGAAAACAGCCGACCGATCTTCATACTCTGACAAAATCACAGCGAAAGACTTAAACGAAATCGTCGTTTTGCGAGGTGCATATCTCCGCGAATACACAACGCACAGCCGGGACACTTATACACGATCGTAGACCACATCCACCTCTACAAACCTATCCGAGTGGATCATGGATGCGACCTCCACAGCCGAGGCACGGTGTAGTCAAAGTAGGTCGCAGGGACCACATTACGCGCGCCATATCTACCCGGAAATAGAACGCACAGCGGGGATTCTTATACTGAATACACGGCCCCGACGTCCTCTAACCAACTATGTAAACTGAATAATAAACGGATAACCACAGCCGAGGCAGCGCGTGTTTGAAAACAGCCGACCGATCTTCATACTCTGACAAAATCACAGCGAAAGACTTAAACGAAATCGTCGTTTTGCGAGGTGCATATCTCCGCGAATACACAACGCACAGCCGGGACACTTATACCCAGTTGTAGTCCACGTCCCCCTCTACAAAACTATCGGAGTGGATCCTGGATGCGAGGTCCACAGCCGAGGCACGGTGTAGTCAAATTAGGTCGCAGGGACCATATTACGCGCGCCATATCTACCCGGAAATAGAACGCACAGCGGGGATTCTTATACTGAATACACGGCCCCGACGTCCTCTAACCAACTATGTAAGCTGAATAATAAACGGATAACCACAGCCGAGGCAGCGCGTGTTTGAAAACAGCCGACCGATCTTCATACTCTGACAAAATCACAGCGAAAGACTTAAACGAAATCGTCGTTTTGCGAGGTGCATATCTCCGCGAATACACAACGCACAGCCGGGACACTTATACCCGATCGTAGACCACATCCACCTCTACAAACCTATCCGAGTGGATCATGGATGCGACCTCCACAGCCGAGGCACGGTGTAGTCAAAGTAGGTCGCAGGGACCACATTACGCGCGCCATATCTACCCGGAAATAGAACGCACAGCGGGGATTCTTATACTGAATACACGGCCCCGACGTCCTCTAACCAACTATGTAAACTGAATAATAAACGGATAACCACAGCCGAGGCAGCGCGTGTTTGAAAACAGCCGACCGATCTTCATACTCTGACAAAATCACAGCGAAAGACTTAAACGAAATCGTCGTTTTGCGAGGTGCATATCTCCGCGAATACACAACGCACAGCCGGGACACTTATACCCAGTTGTAGTCCACGTCCCCCTCTACAAAACTATCGGAGTGGATCCTGGATGCGAGGTCCACAGCCCGAGGCACGGTGTAGTCAAATTAGGTCGCAGGGACCATATTACGCGCGCCATATCTACCCGGAAATAGAACGCACAGCGGGGATTCTTATACTGAATACACGGCCCCGACGTCCTCTAACCAACTATGTAAACTGAATAATAAACGGATAACCACAGCCGAGGCAGCGCGTGTTTGAAAACAGCCGACCGATCTTCATACTCTGACAAAATCACAGCGAAAGACTTAAACGAAATCGTCGTTTTGCGAGGTGCATATCTCCGCGAATACACAACGCACAGCCGGGACACTTATACCCAGTTGTAGTCCACGTCCCCCCTCTACAAAACTATCGGAGTGGATCCTGGATGCGAGGGTCCACAGCCGAGGCACGGTGTAGTCAAATTAGGTCGCAGGGACCATATTACGCGCGCCATATCTACCCGGAAATAGAACGCACAGCGGGGATTCTTATACTGAATACACGGCCCCGACGTCCTCTAACCAACTATGTAAGCTGAATAATAAACGGATAACCACAGCCGAGGCAGCGCGCGTGTTTGAAAACCAGCCGACCGATCTTCATACTCTGACAAAATCACAGCGAAAGACTTAAACGAAATCGTCGTTTTGCGAGGTGCATATCTCCGCGAATACACAACGCCACAGCCGGGACACTTATACCCAGTTGTAGTCCACGTCCCCCTCTACAAAACTATCGGAGTGGATCCTGGATGCGAGGTCCACAGCCGAGGCACGGTGTAGTCAAATTAGGTCGCAGGGACCATATTACGCGCGCCATATCTACCCGGAAATAGAACGCACAGCGGGGATTCTTATACTGAATACACGGCCCCGACGTCCTCTAACCAACTATGTAAGCTGAATAATAAACGGATAACCACAGCCGAGGCAGCGCGTGTTTGAAAACAGCCGACCGATCTTCATACTCTGACAAAATCACAGCGAAAGACTTAAACGAAATACCCGTTTTGCGAGGTCCATATCCCCGCGAATACACAACGCACAGCCGGGACACTTATATCTAACTGTAGTCCAAGTCCCCCTCTACAAATCTATCCGAGTGGATCATGGATGCGAGGTCCACAACCGAGGCACGATGTAGTCAAAGTACGGTCGCAGGGGCCATATTGCGCGGTCCATATTTACCCGGAAATGGAACGCACAGCGGGGATTCTTATACCGAATCCACGGTCCCGACGTCCTCTAACCACCCATATAAGCAGAATAATAAACGGATACCCACAGCCGAGGCAGCACGTATTTGAAATGCGCCGGCCGATCTTCATACTCTGACCAAAAAGCGCCGGGCGATCTTCATACTCTGACAAAATCACAGCCGTTTTTATATCGTTTTGCGAGATGGATATCTCCGCGAATACACAACGCACAGCCGGGATACTCATACCTAATTGTATAATACGTCTACCTCTACAAACCTATCCGAGTGGATCCTGGATGCGAGATCCAGAACCAGGATCCATATCGCGCGGGTAAACGGCGGGAGTAACGAGGACTCTCTTAAGGTAGGGGACGTTACTGGGCTGCGCTGCGAAAGACTTCCTTAAACGGAAGCGCCGTTTTTGCGAGGTGGATATCTCCGCGAAAAACACCACGCACAGCCGGGGACACTTATACCCAATCGTAGACCCACGTCCACCTCTACAAACCTATCCGAGTGGATCCTGGATCCGAGACCCCACAGCCGAGGCACCACGCGGTCCAAAGTAGGTCGCAGTTGCCGTTTTTGGCGCGCTCCATCTCTCCGCCAAAACACCACGCACAGCCGGGACACTTATACCCTATTGTAGACCCCGACCTCCTCTAACCACCCATACATGCAGAACAATAAACGGATACCCACAGCCGATGCAGCAAGTAGTTCAAAAGCGCCGGCCGATCTTCGTACTCTGACAAAATCACAGCGAAAGACGAGCGCCAATACTCTGTCTCCTTAAACCAAATCGGCCGGTTTGCGCGGTGCATATCCCCGCGAATACACAACGCACAGACTCGGCCCCTACGCCGAATAGTAGACCACGTCCACTTCTAAAGACCTGTGGAGTTTGAGCCACAATCGGACACTCACAGCCGATGCACGACTCGGTCAAAATAGGTCGCAGTAGCCACATTGCGCGGTTCATATCTCCGCCAAAACACAACGCACAGCCGGGATACTTATGCCGAATTGTAGACCCCGACGTCCTCTAACCACCCATCTAGACACTCCTATAAAACGGATACCCACAGCCGATGCAGCGCGTAGTTCAAAAGCGTCGGCCGATCTTCGTACTCTGACAAAATCACAGCCAAAGACGACCGACAATATCGCCGGTCTGCGAGGTCCCATATCTCCGCGAATACACAACGCACAGCCGGGACACTTATACCCGATCGTAGACCACATCCACCTCTACAAACCTATCCGAGTGGATCCTGGATCCGAGACCCCACAGCCGGGGCACGATGTACGCAAAGCCGGTCACAGTAGCCGAGCGCCAATACTCTGTTTCCTTGAACAAAATCGCCGGTTTGCGAGGTGCATAGCTCCGCGAATACACAACGCACAGCCGGGACACTTATACCCAATTGTAGACCACATCAACCTCTACAAAACTATCCGAGTGGATCCTGGATGCGAGACCCACAGCCGAGGCACGATGTGGTCAGAATAGGTCGCAGGGGGCCACATTGCGCGGTCCATAAACCCGGAAATGGAACGCACAGCGGGGATAATAATACCGAAATGTCGACCCAGACGTACTCTCACAACCCATAAGGCAGACCAATAAACTGACACCGACATAACCAATAAACTGACACCGACAAATGAATAAACGGACACCCCACAGCCGATGCAGCACGTATTTCAAAAGCGTTGGCGATATTCGTCTCACAGCGAAAGACGAGCGCCAATACTCTGTCTCCTTGAACCAAATTCCCGGTTTTGCGCGGTCCATATCTCCGCGAATACACAACGCAAAGGACTCGTCCCCTACGCCGAATAGTAGACCACGTCCCACTTCTAAAGACCTGTGGAGGAGGATCCAGGATCGGGCATTCACAGCCGATGCACGACGTGGTCAAAATAGGTCACTGTAGCCATATTGCGCGCTCAATATCTCCGCCAAAACACAACGCACAGTCGGGGTACTTACGCCGAATTGTAGACCTTGACGTCCTCTAACCAGCCATCCATGCACTCCTATAAAACGGATAACCACAGCCGATGCAGCAAGTAGTTCAAAAGCGTCGGCCGATCTTCGTACTCTGACAAAATCACAGCGAAAGACGAGCGACAATATCGCCGGTCTGCGAGGTCCATATCTCCGCGAATATACACAACGCACAGCCGGGACCACTTGTACCCGATCGTAGACCCACATCCACCTCTACAAACCTATCCGAGTGGATCCTGGATCCGAGACCCCACAGCCGAGGCACGATGTACGCAAAAGCCGGTCACAGTAGCCGAGCGCCAATACTCTGTTTCCTTGAACAAAATCGCCGGTTTGCGAGGTGCATAGCTCCGCGAATACACAACGCACAGCCGGGACACTTGTACCCGATCGTAGACCACATCCACCTCTACAAAACTATCCGAGTGGATCCTGGATGCGAGACCCACAGCCGAGGCACGATGTGGTCAGAGTAGGTCGCGGGGGCCACATTGCGCGGTCCATAAACCCGGAAATGGAACGCACAGCGGGGATAATAATACCGAAATGTCGACCCAGACGTACTCTCACAACCCATAAGGCAGACCAATAAAACTGACACCGACATAACCAATAAACTGACACCGACAAATGAATAAACGGACACCCACAGCCGATGCAGCACGTATTTCAAAAGCGTTGGCGATAATTCGTCTCACAGCGAAAGACGAGCGCCAATACTCTGTTTCCTTGAACCAAATTCCCGGTTTGCGCGGTCCATATCTCCCGCGAATACACAACGCAAAGACTCGTCCCCTACGCCGAATAGTAGACCACGTCCACTTCTAAAGACCTGTGGAGGAGGATCCAGGATCGGGCATTTCACAGCCGATGCACGACGTGGTCAAAATAGGTCACTGTAGCCATATTGCGCGCTCAATATCTCCGCCAAAAACACAACGCACAGTCGGGGTACTTACGCCGAATTGTAGACCTTGACGTCCTCTAACCAGCCATCCATGCACTCCTATAAACGGATAACCACAGCCGATGCAGCAAGTAGTTCAAAAGCGTCGGCCGATCTTCGTACTCTGACAAAATCACAGCGAAAGACGAGCGACAATATCGCCGGTCTGCGAGGTCCATATCTCCGCGAATACACAACGCACAGCCGGGGACACTTGTACCCGATCGTAGACCACATCCACCTCTACAAACCTATCCGAGTGGATCCTGGATCCGAGACCCACAGCCGAGGCACGATGTACGCAAAGCCGGTCACAGTAGCCGAGCGCCAATACTCTGTTTCCTTGAACAAAATCGCCGGTTTGCGAGGTGCATAGCTCCGCGAATACACAACGCACAGCCGGGACACTTGTACCCGATCGTAGACCACATCCACCTCTACAAAACTATCCGAGTGGATCCTGGATGCGAGACCCACAGCCGAGGCACGATGTGGTCAGAGTAGGTCGCGGGGGGCCACATTGCGCGGTCCATAAACCCGGAAATGGAACGCACAGCGGGGATAATAATACCGAAATGTCGACCCAGACGTACTCTCACAAACCCATAAGGCAGACCAATAAACTGACACCGACATAACCAATAAACTGACACCGACAAATGAATAAACGGACACCCACAGCCGATGCAGCACGTATTTCAAAAGCGTTGGCGATATTCGTCTCACAGCGAAAGACGAGCGCCAATACTCTGTTTCCTTGAACCAAATTCCCGGTTTGCGCGGTCCATATCTCCGCGAATACACAACGCAAAAGACTCGTCCCCTACGCCGAATAGTAGACCACGTCCACTTCTAAAGACCTGTGGAGGAGGATCCAGGATCGGGCATTCACAGCCGATGCACGACGTGGTCAAAATAGGTCACTGTAGCCATATTGCGCGCTCAATATCTCCGCCAAAACACAACGCACAGTCGGGGTACTTACGCCGAATTGTAGACCTTGACGTCCTCTAACCAGCCATCCATGCACTCCTATAAACGGATAACCACAGCCGATGCAGCAAGTAGTTCAAAAGCGTCGGCCGATCTTCGTACTCTGACAAAATCACAGCGAAAGACGAGCGA
>NW_027466660.1:40000-43044 GCF_050575085.1 Anarhichas minor
GTTACCCCCTACCAAAATGGGTCACAGCCGTAATAGGCAAAGTCCCGAAGCGCTGGACCCTTCAGCGCTTCAGAGCTTCGCCCCTACTACTGCTCTAAAAGAATTGGTCCTGGTAATCCAAAAAATTTAGGGAAGCGCTGGAACCTTCAGCGCTTCGCTCATATCCCCCCTACTACGGCTGTAGCATAGGGGAACCGCCCAGAAGCGCTGGGACCCTTCAGCGCTTCGTCCCCTACTACGGCTGTAACATAGGGGAACCGCCAGAAGCGCTGGGACCCTTCAGCGCTTCGCTCATATCCCCTACTACGGCTGTAGCATAGGGGAACCGCCAGAAAGCGCTGGACCCTTCAGCGCTTCGTCCCTACTACGGGCTGTAACATAGGGGAACCGCCAGAAGCGCTGGACCCTTCAGCGCTTCGCTCCTATCCCCTACTACGGCTGTAGCATAGGGGGACCGCCAGAAGCGCTGGACCCTTCAGCGCTTCGCTCATATCCCCTACTACGGCTGTAGCATAGGGGGGACCGCCAGAAGCGCTGGACCCTTCAGCGCTTCGCTCATATCCCCTACTACGGCTGTAGCATAGGGGGGACCGCCAGAAGCGCTGGACCCTTCAGCGCTTCGTCCCTACTACGGCTGTAACATAGGGGAACCGCCAGAAGCGCTGGACCCCTTCAGCGCTTCGCTCCTATCCCCTACTACGGCTGTAGCATAGGGGGAACCGCCAGAAGCGCTGGGACCCTTCAGCGCTTCGTCCCTACTACGGCTGTAACATAGGGGAACCGCCAGAAGCGCTGGACCCTTCAGCGCTTCGCTCCTATCCCCTACTACGGCTGTAGCATAGGGGAACCGCCAGAAGCGCTGGACCCTTCAGCGCTTCGTCCCTACTACGGCTGTAACATAGGGGAAACCGCCAGAAAGCGCTGGACCCTTCAGCGCTTCGCTCCTATCCCCTACTACGGCTGTAGCATAGGGGGACCGCCAGAAGCGCTGGACCCTTCAGCGCTTCGCTCATATCCCCTACTACGGCTGTAGCATAGGGGGACCGCCAGAAGCGCTGGACCCTTCAGCGCTTCGCTCATATCCCCTACTACGGCTGTAGCATAGGGGAACCGCCAGAAGCGCTGGGACCCTTCAGCGCTTCGCTCATATCCCCTACTACGGCTGTAGCATAGGGGGACCGCCAGAAGCGCTGGACCCTTCAGCGCTTCGTCCCTACTACGGCTGTAACATAGGGGAACCGCCAGAAGCGCTGGACCCTTCAGCGCTTCGCTCCTATCCCCTACTACGGCTGTAGCATAGGGGAAACCGCCAGAAGCGCTGGACCCTTCAGCGCTTCGTCCCTACTACGGCTGTAACATAGGGGAACCGCCAGAAGCGCTGGACCCTTCAGCGCTTCGCTCCTATCCCCTACTACGGCTGTAGCATAGGGGAACCGCCAGAAGCGCTGGACCCTTCAGCGCTTCGCTCATATCCCCTACTACGGCCTGTAGCATAGGGGGAACCGCCAGAAGCGCTGGACCCTTCAGCGCTTCGCTCATATCCCCTAGTATACACTGGGTAGTCTGTTCCTATCATTGTGCGGAAGGTGGCTTGGTTACCCCCTACCAAAATGGGTCACAGCCGTAATAGGCGAAGTACAGAAGCGCTGGAACCTTCAGCGCTTCGCCCCTATCACGGCTTTAAAACCCGAGCGAAAAAACTCTATGTCCTTAAACGAAATACCCGTTTTGCGCGGTCCATATCTCCGCGAAAAACACAACGCACAGCCGGGACACTCATATCTAATTGTAGTACAAGTCTACCTCTACAAACACATCCGAGTGGATCCTGGATGCGACCTCCACAGCCGAGGCACGAGTCGGTCAAAGTAGGTCGCAGGGACCATATTACGCGCGCCATATCTACCCGGAAATAGAACGCAGAGCGGGGATACTCATGCCCAGTTGTCGAGCTGGAAGTCCTCTAACCACCCATATAAGATGAATAATAAACGGATACACACAGCCGATGCAGCGCGTGTTTTGAAAACCGCCGATCGATCTTCATACTCTGACAAAATCACAGCGAAAAAATCCTTAAACCAAATACCCGTTTTGCGCGGTCCATATCTCCGCGAAAACACAACGCACAGCCGGGAAACCTCATATCTAATTGTAGTCCAAGTCCACTTCTACAAACCTATCCGAGTGGATCCTGGATGCGAGGTCCACAGCCGAGGCACCACGCGGTCAAAGTAGGTCGCAGGGGCCCTATTACGCGCGCCATATCTACCCGGAAATGGAAACGCACAGCGGGGATTCTTATTTTGAATACACGGTCCCCGACGTCCCTCTAACTACCCATATAAGCAGAATAATAAACGGGTACCCACAGCCGAGGCAGCACGTATTTGAAAACCGCCGACCGATCTTCATACTCTGACAAAATCACAGCGATAGCGCCAATACTCTGTTTCCTTAAACCAAATCGCCGTCTTGCGCGGGTCCATATCCCCGCGAATACACAACGCACAGCCGGGACACCTATGCCGACGTGTAGCCACCGTCAACCTCTAAAGACATGTGGAGGGTGATCCACAATCGGACACTCACAGCCGAGGCACGACGCGGTCAAAGTAGGTCGCAGGGACCATATTACGCGCGCCATATCTACCCGGAAATAGAAACGCACAGCGGGGATACTCATGCCCAGTTGTCAAGCTGGAAGTCCTCTAACCACCCATCTAGACACTCCTATAAACGGATACACACAGCCGATACAGCGCGTATTTGAAAACCGCCGACCGATCTTCATACTCTGACAAAAATCAAAGCGAAAGACTTAAACGAAATACCCGTTTTGCGAGGTCCATATCCCCGCGAATACACAACGCACAGCCGGGGACACTTATACCCGATCGTAGACCACATCCACCTCTACAAACCTATCCGAGTGGATCATGGATGCGACCTCCACAGCCGAGGCACGGTGTAGTCAAAGTAGGTCGCAGGGGACCACATTACGCGCGCCATATCTACCCGGAAATAGAACGCACAGCGGGGAT
>NW_027466661.1:0-10000 GCF_050575085.1 Anarhichas minor
GTGGAGAACCTGGTGCTAAATCACTTGCATACGACCTGATTCTGGGTCAGGGTTTCGTACGTAGCAGAGCAGCTCCCTCGCTGCGATCTATTGAAAGTCAGCCTTTGATCCAAGCTTTTGTCGGCCGTGGGCGCGGGCCCCACCGACCCCCCTCTGGTAGTCGTCCTGACTACCAGAGCACCGAAAACACTTAGAAATAGATTGGAAAAATTGATTTCATCCAGGCTCTGTCTGTGGTGAATGAGGCCGGTTCAGGGGCTCTGGCTCGGGCCAGAGATGGTGCGTGACTCCCTCCCTCCTCCTGGTAGTCTGTCCCACTACCAGGACCAGGAAAAAAAAAAAAGTTAAAGTTTGAAAACACTTAGAAAAAAAAACGAGAAATCAATTCATCCAGCCGGTGTTTGTGGTGAGTTCAGGCCACTGTTGGAGGCTCTGGCGCGGGCCAGAGATGGTGCCTGATTCCCCTGGATTTGGAATACCAGGACCAGGATAAAAAAAAAGTTAAAGTTTGAAAACACTTAGAAAAAAAAACGAGATGTAAATTCATCCAGGGTGTGTGCTGTGGTGATTGAGGCCCATTTAGAGGCTCTGGCACGGACCAGACACGTAGCCTGATTCCCCTGGATTTGGAATACCAGGACCAGGATAAAAAAAAAGTTAAAGTTCAATTCATCCAGGCACTGTTAGTGGTGAAATTAGTCCAATTATGAGGCTCCTACAGTCAGATATGTTAGCAGCAAGTATACCCTGGCACTCTGATGGAATACCAGATGCACGAAATGGATTACCAGATGCGCGAAATGGATTACCAGATGTGCGAAATGGATTACCAGATGCGTAGACACTTAGAAAAAAAACGACAGAGTGTTGGACTACCAGATGCGCGAAACCCGATTTGGATTACCAGGACCACGAAACTCTGGGGGCGCTTGCGGAGGGTTTTAACCCCGGGGGAGTGCTTAAGTGTGGGGGCCCGGGACCTCCGGGTGCACGGGGTTATATGGGTGTGTGCATGAAGGTGTTGTGGATGTACTTTACCCATGAAACATGCCCCTTTCCTGGGGTGCCATGCACTTGATGTGCTGGGGGCATTTTTACTCAGAGTATGAAGATCGGCCGGCGGTTTTGAACTACGCGCTGCATCGGCTGTGGTTATCCATTTATAGGAGTGCATGGATGGCTGGTTAGAGGACGTCGGGGTCTACAATTCGGCATAAGTACCCCGGCTGTGCGTTGTGTTTTGGCGGAGATATGGAGCGCGCAAAACGGCTACAGTGACCTATTTTGACCACGTCGTGCATCGGCTGTGAGTGTCCGATTGTGGATCTAACTCCATAGGTCTTTAGAAGTCGACGTGGTCTACTATTCGGCGTAGGGGACGAGTCTGTGCGATGTGTATTCGCGGAGCTATGCACCGCGCAAACCGGCGATTTGGTTTAAGGAGACAGAGTATTGGCGCTCGTCTTTCGCTGTGATTTTGTCAGAGTACGAAGATCGGCCGACGCTTTTGAACTACTTGCTGCATCGGCTGTGGTTATCCGTTTATAGGAGTGCATGGATGGCTGGTTAGAGGACTTCAAGGTCTACAATTCGGCGTAAGTACCCCGGCTGTGCGTTGTGTTTTGGCGGAGATATTGAGCGCGCAATATGGCTACAGTGACCTATTTTGACCACGTCGTGCATCGGCTGTGAATGCCCGATCCTGGATCCTCCTCCACAGGTCTTTAGAAGTGGACGTGGTCTACTATTCGGCGTAGGGGACGAGTCTTTGCGTTGTGTATTCGCGGAGATATGGACCGCGCAAACCGGGAATTTGGTTCAAGGAAACAGAGTATTGGCGCTCGTCTTTCGCTGTGAGACGAATATCGCCAACGCTTTTGAAATACGTGCTGCATCGGCTGTGGGTGTCCGTTTATTCATTTGTCGGTGTCAGTTTATTGGTTATGTCGGTGTCAGTTTATTGGTCTGCCTTATGGGTTGTGAGAGTACGTCTGGGTCGACATTTCGGTATTATTATCCCCGCTGTGCGTTCCATTTCCGGGTTTATGGACCGCGCAATGTGGCCCCCGCGACCTACTCTGACCACATCGTGCCTCGGCTGTGGGTCTCGCATCCAGGATCCACTCGGATAGTTTTGTAGAGGTGGATGTGGTCTACGATCGGGTACAAGTGTCCCGGCTGTGCGTTGTGTATTCGCGGAGCTATGCACCTCGCAAACCGGCGATTTTGTTCAAGGAAACAGAGTATTGGCGCTCGGCTACTGTGACCGGCTTTGCGTACATCGTGCCTCGGCTGTGGGTCTCGGATCCAGGATCCACTCGGATAGGTTTGTAGAGGTGGATGTGGTCTACGATCGGGTACAAGTGTCCCGGCTGTGCGTTGTGTATTCGCGGAGATATGGACCTCGCAGACCGGCGATATTGTCGCTCGTCTTTCGCTGTGATTTTGTCAGAGTACGAAGATCGGCCGACGCTTTTGAACTACTTGCTGCATCGGCTGTGGTTATCCGTTTATAGGAGTGCATGGATGGCTGGTTAGAGGACGTCAAGGTCTACAATTCGGCGTAAGTACCCCGACTGTGCGTTGTGTTTTGGCGGAGATATTGAGCGCGCAATATGGCTACAGTGACCTATTTTGACCACGTCGTGCATCGGCTGTGAATGCCCGATCCTGGATCCTCCTCCACAGGTCTTTAGAAGTGGACGTGGTCTACTATTCGGCGTAGGGGACGAGTCTTTGCGTTGTGTATTCGCGGAGATATGGACCGCGCAAACCGGGAATTTGGTTCAAGGAAACAGAGTATTGGCGCTCGTCTTTCGCTGTGAGACGAATATCGCCAACGCTTTTGAAATACGTGCTGCATCGGCTGTGGGTGTCCGTTTATTCATTTGTCGGTGTCAGTTTATTGGTTATGTCGGTGTCAGTTTATTGGTCTGCCTTATGGGTTGTGAGAGTACGTCTGGGTCGACATTTCGGTATTATTATCCCCGCTGTGCGTTCCATTTCCGGGTTTATGGACCGCGCAATGTGGCCCCCGCGACCTACTCTGACCACATCGTGCCTCGGCTGTGGGTCTCGCATCCAGGATCCACTCGGATAGTTTTGTAGAGGTGGATGTGGTCTACGATCGGGTACAAGTGTCCCGGCTGTGCGTTGTGTATTCGCGGAGCTATGCACCTCGCAAACCGGCGATTTTGTTCAAGGAAACAGAGTATTGGCGCTCGGCTACTGTGACCGGCTTTGCGTACATCGTGCCTCGGCTGTGGGTCTCGGATCCAGGATCCACTCGGATAGGTTTGTAGAGGTGGATGTGGTCTACGATCGGGTACAAGTGTCCCGGCTGTGCGTTGTGTATTCGCGGAGATATGGACCCTCGCAGACCGGCGATATTGTCGCTCGTCTTTCGCTGTGATTTTGTCAGAGTACGAAGATCGGCCGACGCTTTTGAACTACTTGCTGCATCGGCTGTGGTTATCCGTTTATAGGAGTGCATGGATGGCTGGTTAGAGGACGTCAAGGTCTACAATTCGGCGTAAGTACCCCGACTGTGCGTTGTGTTTTGGCGGAGATATTGAGCGCGCAATATGGCTACAGTGACCTATTTTGACCACGTCGTGCATCGGCTGTGAATGCCCGATCCTGGATCCTCCTCCACAGGTCTTTAGAAGTGGACGTGGTCTACTATTCGGCGTAGGGGACGAGTCTTTGCGTTGTGTATTCGCGGAGATATGGACCGCGCAAACCGGGAATTTGGTTCAAGGAGACAGAGTATTGGCGCTCGTCTTTCGCTGTGAGACGAATATCGCCAACGCTTTACGTGCTGCATCGGCTGTGGGTGTCCGTTTATTCATTTGTCGGTGTCAGTTTATTGGTTATGTCGTGTCAGTTTATTGGTCTGCCTTATGGGTTGTGAGAGTACGTCTGGGTCGACATTTCGGTATTATTATCCCCGCTGTGCGTTCCATTTCCGGTTTATGGACCGCGCAATGTGGCCCCTGCGACCTATTCTGACCACATCGTGCCTCGGCTGTGGGTCTCGCATCCAGGATCCACTCGGATAGTTTTTGTAGAGGTTGATGTGGTCTACAATTGGGTATAAGTGTCCCGGCTGTGCGTTGTGTATTCGCGAGCTATGCACCTCGCAAACCGGCGATTTTGTTCAAGGAAACAGAGTATTGGCGCTCGGGCTACTGTGACCGGCTTTGCGTACATCGTGCCCGCGCTGTGGGTCTCGGATCCAGGATCCACTCGGATAGGTTTGTAGAGGTGGATGTGGTCTACGATCGGGTATAAGTGTCCCGGCTGTGCGTTGTGTATTCGCGGAGATATGGACCTCGCAGACCGGCGATATTGTCGGTCGTCTTTGGCTGTGATTTTGTCAGAGTACGAAGATCGGCCGACGCTTTTGAACTACGCGCTGCATCGGCTGTGGGTATCCGTTTATAGGAGTGTCTAGATGGGTGGTTAGAGGACGTCGGGGTCTACAATTCGGCATAAGTATCCCGGCTGTGCGTTTGTGTTTTGGCGGAGATATGAACCGCGCAATGTGGCTACTGCGACCTATTTTGACCGAGTCGTGCATCGGCTGTGAGTGGTCCGATTGTGGCTCAAACTCCACAGGTCTTTAGAAGTGGACGTGGTCTACTATTCGGCGTAGGGGCGAGTCCTGTGCGTTGTGTATTCGCGGGGATATGCACCGCGCAAAACCGGCGATTTGGTTTAGGAGACAGAGTATTGGCGCTCGTCTTTCGCTGTGATTTTGTCAGAGTACGAAGATCGGCCGGCGCTTTTGAACTACTTGCTGCATCGGCTGTGGGTATCCGTTTATTGTTCTGCATGTATGGGTGGTTAGAGGAGGTCGGGGTCTACAATAGGGGTATAAGTGTCCCGGCTGTGCGTGGTGTTTTGGCGGAGAGATGGAGCGCGCAAAACGGCAACTGCGACCTACTTTGACCGCGTGGTGCCTCGGCAGTGGGTCTCGGGATCCAGGATCCACTCGGATAGGTTTGTAGAGGGTGACGTGGTCTACGATTGGGTATAAGTGTCCGGCTGTGCGTGGTGTTTTCGCGGAGATATCCACCTCGCAAAACGGCGCTTCCGTTTAAGGAAACAGAGTTTTAGGCGCTCGTCTTTCGCAGCGCAGCCCAGTAACGTCCCCTACCTTAAGAGAGTCCTCGTTACTCCCGCCGTTTACCCGCGCGATATGGATCCTGGTTCTGGATCTCGCATCCAGGATCCACTCGGATAGGTTTGTAGAGGTAGACGTATTATACAATTAGGTATGAGTATCCCGGCTGTGCGTTGTGTATTCGCGGAGATATCCATCTCGCAAAACGATATAAAAACGGCTGTGATTTTGTCAGAGTATGAAGATCGCCCGGCGCTTTTTGTCAGAGTATGAAGATCGGTCGGCGGTTTTCAAATACGTGCTGCCTCGGCTGTGGACTACCCGTTTATTATTCTGCTTATATGGGTAGTTAGAGGACGTCGGGACCGTGGATTCGGTATAAGAATCCCCGCTGTGCGTTCATTTCGGGTAAATATGGACCGCGCAATATGGCCCCCCTGCGACTACTTTGACCTACATCGTGCCTCGGCTGTGGACCTCGCATCCATGATCCACTCGGATAGATTTTGTAGAGGGGGACTTGGACTACAGTTAGATATAAGTGTCCCGGCTGTGCGTTGTGTATTCGCGGGGATATGGACCTCGCAAAACGGGTATTTCGTTTAAGTCTTTCGCTTTGATTTTGTCAGAGTATGAAGATCGGTCGGCTGTTTTCAAACACGCGCTGCCTCGGCTGTGGTTATCCGTTATTATTCAGCTTACATAGTTGGTTAGAGGACGTCGGGGCCGTGTATTCAGTATAAGAATCCCCGCTGTGCGTTCTATTTCCGGGTAGATATGGCGCGCGTAATATGGTCCCTGCGACCTACTTTGACTACACCGTGCCTCGGCTGTGGACCTCGCATCCAGGATCCACTCCGATAGTTTTGTAGAGGGGGACGTGGACTACAACTGGGTATAAGTGTCCCGGCTGTGCGTTGTGTATTCGCGGAGATATGCACCTCGCAAAACGACGATTTCGTTTAAGTCTTTCGCTGTGATTTTGTCAGAGTATGAAGATCGGTCGGCTGTTTTCAAACACGCGCTGCCTCGGCTGTGGTTATCCGTTTATTATTCAGCTTACATAGTTGGTTAGAGGACGTCGGGGCCGTGTATTCAGTATAAGAATCCCCGCTGTGCGTTCTATTTCCGGGTAGATATGGCGCGCGTAATATGGTCCCTGCGACCTAATTTGACTACACCGTGCCTCGGCTGTGGACCTCGCATCCAGGATCCACTCCGATAGTTTTGTAGAGGGGGACGTGGACTACAACTGGGTATAAGTGTCCCGGCTGTGCGTTGTGTATTCGCGGAGATATGCACCTCGCAAAACGACGATTTCGTTTAAGTCTTTCGCTGTGATTTTGTCAGAGTATGAAGATCGGTCGGCTGTTTTCAAACACGCGCTGCCTCGGCTGTGGTTATCCGTTTATTATTCAGTTTACATAGTTGGTTAGAGGACGTCGGGGCCGTGTATTCAGTATAAGAATCCCCGCTGTGCGTTCTATTTCCGGGTAGATATGGCGCGCGTAATATGGTCCCTGCGACCTAATTTGACTACACCGTGCCTCGGCTGTGGACCTCGCATCCAGGATCCACCTCCGATAGTTTTGTAGAGGGGGACGTGGACTACAACTGGGTATAAGTGTCCCGGCTGTGCGTTGTGTATTCGCGGAGATATGCACCTCGCAAAACGACGATTTCGTTTAAGTCTTTCGCTGTGATTTTGTCAGAGTATGAAGATCGGTCGGCTGTTTTCAAACACGCGCTGCCTCGGCTGTGGTTATCCGTTTATTATTCAGTTTACATAGTTGGTTAGAGGACGTCGGGGCCGTGTATTCAGTATAAGAATCCCCGCTGTGCGTTCTATTTCCGGGTAGATATGGCGCGCGTAATGTGGTCCCTGCGACCTACTTTGACTACACCCGTGCCTCGGCCTGTGGAGGTCGCATCCATGATCCACTCGGATAGGTTTGTAGAGGTGATGTGGTCTACGATCGGGTATAAGTGTCCCGGCTGTGCGTTGTGTATTCGCGGAGATATGCACCTCGCAAAACGACGATTTCGTTTAAGTCTTTCGCTGTGATTTTGTCAGAGTATGAAGATCGGTCGGCTGTTTTCAAACACGCGCTGCCTCGGCTGTGGTTATCCGTTTATTATTCAGCTTACATAGTTGGTTAGAGGACGTCGGGGCCGTGTAATTCAGTATAAGAATCCCCGCTGTGCGTTCTATTTCCGGGTAGATATGGCGCGCGTAATATGGTCCCTGCGACCTAATTTGACTACACCGTGCCTCGGCTGTGGACCTCGCATCCAGGATCCACTCCGATAGTTTTGTAGAGGGGGACGTGGACTACAACTGGGTATAAGTGTCCCGGCTGTGCGTTGTGTATTCGCGGAGATATGCACCTCGCAAAACGACGATTTCGTTTAAGTCTTTCGCTGTGATTTTGTCAGAGTATGAAGA
This sequence comes from Anarhichas minor, assembly GCF_050575085.1. Taxonomy (NCBI): domain Eukaryota; kingdom Metazoa; phylum Chordata; class Actinopteri; order Perciformes; family Anarhichadidae; genus Anarhichas; species Anarhichas minor. Next base: position 7,575 of record NW_027466661.1, read on the forward strand.
TCGGTCGGCTGTTTTCAAACACGCGCTGCCTCGGCTGTGGTTATCCGTTTATTATTCAGTTTACATAGTTGGTTAGAGGACGTCGGGGCCGTGTATTCAGTATAAGAATCCCCGCTGTGCGTTCTATTTCCGGGTAGATATGGCGCGCGTAATGTGGTCCCTGCGACCTACTTTGACTACACCGTGCCTCGGCTGTGGAGGTCGCATCCATGATCCACTCGGATAGGTTTGTAGAGGTGATGTGGTCTACGATCGGGTATAAGTGTCCCGGCTGTGCGTTGTGTATTCGCGGAGATATGCACCTCGCAAAACGACGATTTCGTTTAAGTCTTTCGCTGTGATTTTGTCAGAGTATGAAGATCGGTCGGCTGTTTTCAAACACGCGCTGCCTCGGCTGTGGTTATCCGTTTATTATTCAGCTTACATAGTTGGTTAGAGGACGTCGGGGCCGTGTATTCAGTATAAGAATCCCCGCTGTGCGTTCTATTTCCGGGTAGATATGGCGCGCGTAATATGGTCCCTGCGACCTAATTTGACTACACCGTGCCTCGGCTGTGGACCTCGCATCCAGGATCCACTCCGATAGTTTTGTAGAGGGGGACGTGGACTACAACTGGGTATAAGTGTCCCCGGCTGTGCGTTGTGTATTCGCGGAGATATGCACCTCGCAAAACGACGATTTCGTTTAAGTCTTTCGCTGTGATTTTGTCAGAGTATGAAGATCGGTCGGCTGTTTTCAAACACGCGCTGCCTCGGCTGTGGTTATCCGTTTATTATTCAGTTTACATAGTTGGTTAGAGGACGTCGGGGCCGTGTATTCAGTATAAGAATCCCCGCTGTGCGTTCTATTTCCGGGTAGATATGGCGCGCGTAATGTGGTCCCTGCGACCTACTTTGACTACACCGTGCCTCGGCTGTGGAGGTCGCATCCATGATCCACTCGGATAGGTTTGTAGAGGTGGATGTGGGTCTAACGATCGGGTATAAGTGTCCCGGCTGTGCGTTGTGTATTCGCGGGGATATGGACCTCGCAAAACGGGTATTTCGTTTAAGTCTTTCGCTTTGATTTTGTCAGAGTATGAAGATCGGTCGGCGGTTTTCAAATACGCGCTGTATCGGCTGTGTGTATCCGTTTATAGGAGTGTCTAGATGGGTGGTTAGAGGGACTTCCAGCTTGACAACTGGGCATGAGTATCCCCGCTGTGCGTTCTATTTCCGGGTAGATATGGCGCGCGTAATATGGTCCCTGCGACCTACTTTGACCGCGTCGTGCCTCGGCTGTGAGTGTCCGATTGTGGATCACCCTCCACATGTCTTTAGAGGTTGACGGTGGCTACACGTCGGCATAGGTGTCCCGGCTGTGCGTTGTGTATTCGCGGGGATATGGACCGCGCAAGACGGCGATTTGGTTAAGGAAACAGAGTATTGGCGCTATCGCTGTGATTTTGTCAGAGTATGAAGATCGGTCGGCGGTTTTCAAATACGTGCTGCTCGGCTGTGGGTACCCGTTTATTATTCTGCTTATATGGGTAGTTAGAGGACGTCGGGACCGTGTATTCAAAATAAGAATCCCCGCTGTGCGTTCCATTTCCCGGGTAGATATGGCGCGCGTAATAGGGCCCCTGCGACCTACTTTGACCGCGTGGTGCCTCGGCTGTGGACCTCGCATCCAGGATCCACTCGGATAGGTTTGTAGAAGTGGACTTGGACTACAATTAGATATGAGGTTCCCGGCTGTGCGTTGTGTTTTCGCGGAGATATGGACCGCGCAAAACGGGTATTTGGTTTAAGGATTTTTCGCTGTGATTTTGTCAGAGTATGAAGATCGATCGGCGGTTTTCAAACACGCGCTGCATCGGCTGTGTGTATCCGTTTATTATTCATCTTATATGGGTGGTTAGAGGACTTCCAGCTCGACAACTGGGCATGAGTATCCCCGCTCTGCGTTCTATTTCCGGGTAGATATGGCGCGCGTAATATGGTCCCTGCGACCTACTTTGACCGACTCGTGCCTCGGCTGTGGAGGTCGCATCCAGGATCCACACTCGGATGTGTTTGTAGAGGTAGACTTGTACTACAATTAGATATGAGTGTCCCGGCTGTGCGTTGTGTTTTCGCGGAGATATGGACCGCGCAAAACGGGTATTTCGTTTAAGGACATAGAGTTTTTCGCTCGGTTTTAAAGCCGTGATAGGGGCGAAGCGCTGAAGGTTCCAGCGCTTCTGTACTTCGCCTATTACGGCTGTGACCCATTTTGGTAGGGGGTAACCAAGCCACCTTCCGCACAATGATAGGAACAGACTACCCAGTGTATTACTAGGGGGATATGAGCGAAGCGCTGAAGGGTCCAGCGCTTCTGGCGGTCCCCCTATGCTACAAGCCGTAGTAGGGGGATATGAGCGAAGCGCTGAAGGGTCCAGCGCTTC
>NW_027466661.1:20000-27500 GCF_050575085.1 Anarhichas minor
GCCATGCACTTGATGTGCTGGGGGCATTTTTACTCAGAGTATGAAGATCGGCCGGCGGTTTTGAACTACGCGCTGCATCGGCTGTGGTTATCCATTTATAGGAGTGCATGGATGGCTGGTTAGAGGACGTCGGGGTCTACAATTCGGCATAAGTACCCCGGCTGTGCGTTGTGTTTTGGCGGAGATATGGAGCGCGCAAAACGGCTACAGTGACCTATTTTGACCACGTCGTGCATCGGCTGTGAGTGTCCGATTGTGGATCTAACTCCATAGGTCTTTAGAAGTCGACGTGGTCTACTATTCGGCGTAGGGGACGAGTCTGTGCGATGTGTATTCGCGGAGCTATGCACCGCGCAAACCGGCGATTTGGTTTAAGGAGACAGAGTATTGGCGCTCGTCTTTCGCTGTGATTTTGTCAGAGTACGAAGATCGGCCGACGCTTTTGAACTACTTGCTGCATCGGCTGTGGTTATCCGTTTATAGGAGTGCATGGATGGCTGGTTAGAGGACTTCAAGGTCTACAATTCGGCGTAAGTACCCCGGCTGTGCGTTGTGTTTTGGCGGAGATATTGAGCGCGCAATATGGCTACAGTGACCTATTTTGACCACGTCGTGCATCGGCTGTGAATGCCCGATCCTGGATCCTCCTCCACAGGTCTTTAGAAGTGGACGTGGTCTACTATTCGGCGTAGGGGACGAGTCTTTGCGTTGTGTATTCGCGGAGATATGGACCGCGCAAACCGGGAATTTGGTTCAAGGAAACAGAGTATTGGCGCTCGTCTTTCGCTGTGAGACGAATATCGCCAACGCTTTTGAAATACGTGCTGCATCGGCTGTGGGTGTCCGTTTATTCATTTGTCGGTGTCAGTTTATTGGTTATGTCGGTGTCAGTTTATTGGTCTGCCTTATGGGTTGTGAGAGTACGTCTGGGTCGACATTTCGGTATTATTATCCCCGCTGTGCGTTCCATTTCCGGGTTTATGGACCGCGCAATGTGGCCCCTGCGACCTATTCTGACCACATCGTGCCTCGGCTGTGGGTCTCGCATCCAGGATCCACTCGGATAGTTTTGTAGAGGTTGATGTGGTCTACAATTGGGTATAAGTGTCCCGGCTGTGCGTTGTGTATTCGCGGAGCTATGCACCTCGCAAACCGGCGATTTTGTTCAAGGAAACAGAGTATTGGCGCTCGGCTACTGTGACCGGCTTTGCGTACATCGTGCCCCGGCTGTGGGTCTCGGATCCAGGATCCACTCGGATAGGTTTGTAGAGGTGGATGTGGTCTACGATCGGGTATAAGTGTCCCGGCTGTGCGTTGTGTATTCGCGGAGATATGGACCTCGCAGACCGGCGATATTGTCGCTCGTCTTTGGCTGTGATTTTGTCAGAGTACGAAGATCGGCCGACGCTTTTGAACTACGCGCTGCATCGGCTGTGGGTATCCGTTTATAGGAGTGTCTAGATGGGTGGTTAGAGGACGTCGGGGTCTACAATTCGGCATAAGTATCCCGGCTGTGCGTTGTGTTTTGGCGGAGATATGAACCGCGCAATGTGGCTACTGCGACCTATTTTGACCGAGTCGTGCATCGGCTGTGAGTGTCCGATTGTGGCTCAAACTCCACAGGTCTTTAGAAGTGGACGTGGTCTACTATTCGGCGTAGGGGCCGAGTCTGTGCGTTGTGTATTCGCGGGGATATGCACCGCGCAAACCGGCGATTTGGTTTAAGGAGACAGAGTATTGGCGCTCGTCTTTCGCTGTGATTTTGTCAGAGTACGAAGATCGGCCGGCGCTTTTGAACTACTTGCTGCATCGGCTGTGGGTATCCGTTTATTGTTCTGCATGTATGGGTGGTTAGAGGAGGTCGGGGTCTACAATAGGGTATAAGTGTCCCGGCTGTGCGTGGTGTTTTGGCGGAGAGATGGAGCGCGCAAAACGGCAACTGCGACCTACTTTGACCGCGTGGTGCCTCGGCTGTGGGTCTCGGATCCAGGATCCACTCGGATAGGTTTGTAGAGGTGGACGTGGTCTACGATTGGGTATAAGTGTCCCCGGCTGTGCGTGGTGTTTTCGCGGAGATATCCACCTCGCAAAACGGCGCTTCCGTTTAAGGAAACAGAGTTTTGGCGCTCGTCTTTCGCAGCGCAGCCCAGTAACGTCCCCTACCTTAAGAGAGTCCTCGTTACTCCCGCCGTTTACTCCGCGCGATATGGATCCTGGTTCTGGATCTCGCATCCAGGATCCACTCGGATAGGTTTGTAGAGGTAGACGTATTATACAATTAGGTATGAGTATCCCGGCTGTGCGTTGTGTATTCGCGGAGATATCCATCTCGCAAAACGATATAAAAACGGCTGTGATTTTGTCAGAGTATGAAGATCGCCCGGCGCTTTTTGTCAGAGTATGAAGATCGGTCGGCGGTTTTCAAATACGTGCTGCCTCGGCTGTGGATACCCGTTTATTATTCTGCTTATATGGGTAGTTAGAGGACGTCGGGACCGTGGATTCGGTATAAGAATCCCCGCTGTGCGTTCCATTTCCGGGTAAATATGGACCGCGCAATATGGCCCCTGCGACCTACTTTGACTACATCGTGCCTCGGCTGTGGACCTCGCATCCATGATCCACTCGGATAGATTTGTAGAGGGGGACTTGGACTACAGTTAGATATAAGTGTCCCGGCTGTGCGTTGTGTATTCGCGGGGATATGGACCTCGCAAAACGGGTATTTCGTTTAAGTCTTTCGCTTTGATTTTGTCAGAGTATGAATCGGTCGGCGGTTTTCAAATACGTGCTGCCTCGGCTGTGGATACCCGTTTATATTCTGCTTATATGGGTAGTTAGAGGACGTCGGGACCGTGGATTCGGTATAAGAATCCCCGCTGTGCGTTCCATTTCCGGGTAAATATGGACCGCGCAATATGGCCCCTGCGACCTACTTTGACTACATCGTGCCTCGGCTGTGGACCTCGCATCCATGATCCACTCGGATAGATTTGTAGAGGGGGACTTGGACTACAGTTAGATATAAGTGTCCCGGCTGTGCGTTGTGTATTCGCGGGGATATGGACCTCGCAAAACGGGTATTTCGTTTAAGTCTTTCGCTTTGATTTTGTCAGAGTATGAAGATCGGTCGGCTGTTTTCAAACACGCGCTGCCTCGGCTGTGGTTATCCGTTTATTATTCAGCTTACATAGTTGGTTAGAGGACGTCGGGGCCGTGTATTCAGTATAAGAATCCCCGCTGTGCGTTTCTATTTCCGGGTAGATATGGCGCGCGTAATATGGTCCCTGCGACCTACTTTGACTACACCGTGCCTCGGCTGTGGACCTCGCATCCAGGATCCACTCCGATAGTTTTGTAGAGGGGGACGTGGACTACAACTGGGTATAAGTGTCCCGGCTGTGCGTTGTGTATTCGCGGAGATATGCACCTCGCAAAACGACGATTTCGTTTAAGTCTTTCGCTGTGATTTTGTCAGAGTATGAAGATCGGTCGGCTGTTTTCAAACACGCGCTGCCTCGGCTGTGGTTATCCGTTTATTATTCAGCTTACATAGTTGGTTAGAGGACGTCGGGGCCGTGTATTCAGTATAAGAATCCCCGCTGTGCGTTCTATTTCCGGGTAGATATGGCGCGCGTAATATGGTCCCTGCGACCTAATTTGACTACACCGTGCCTCGGCTGTGGACCTCGCATCCAGGATCCACTCCGATAGTTTTGTAGAGGGGGACGTGGACTACAACTGGGTATAAGTGTCCCGGCTGTGCGTTGTGTATTCGCGGAGATATGCACCTCGCAAAACGACGATTTCGTTTAAGTCTTTCGCTGTGATTTTGGTCAGAGTATGAAGATCGGTCGGCTGTTTTCAAACACGCGCTGCCTCGGCTGTGGTTATCCGTTTATTTATTCAGTTTACATAGTTGGTTAGAGGACGTCGGGGCCGTGTATTCAGTATAAGAATCCCCGCTGTGCGTTCTATTTCCGGGTAGATATGGCGCGCGTAATGTGGTCCCTGCGACCTACTTTGACTACACCGTGCCTCGGCTGTGGAGGTCGCATCCATGATCCACTCGGATAGGTTTGTAGAGGTGGATGTGGTCTACGATCGGGTATAAGTGTCCCGGCTGTGCGTTGTGTATTCGCGGGGATATGGACCTCGCAAAACGGGTATTTCGTTTAAGTCTTTCGCTTTGATTTTGTCAGAGTATGAAGATCGGTCGGCGGTTTTCAAATACGCGCTGTATCGGCTGTGTGTATCCGTTTATAGGAGTGTCTAGATGGGTGGTTAGAGGACTTCCAGCTTGACAACTGGGCATGAGTATCCCCGCTGTGCGTTCTATTTCCGGGTAGATATGGCGCGCGTAATATGGTCCCTGCGACCTACTTTGACCGCGTCGTGCCTCGGCTGTGAGTGTCCGATTGTGGATCACCCTCCACATGTCTTTAGAGGTTGACGGTGGCTACACGTCGGCATAGGTGTCCCGGCTGTGCGTTGTGTATTCGCGGGGATATGGACCGCGCAAGACGGCGATTTGGTTTAAGGAAACAGAGTATTGGCGCTATCGCTGTGATTTTGTCAGAGTATGAAGATCGGTCGGCGGTTTTCAAATACGTGCTGCCTCGGCTGTGGGTACCCGTTTATTATTCTGCTTATATGGGGTAGTTAGAGGACGTCGGGACCGTGTATTCAAAATAAGAATCCCCGCTGTGCGTTCCATTTCCGGGTAGATATGGCGCGCGTAATAGGGCCCCTGCGACCTACTTTGACCGCGTGGTGCCTCGGCTGTGGACCTCGCATCCAGGATCCACTCGGATAGGTTTGTAGAAGTGGACTTGGACTACAATTAGATATGAGGTTCCCGGCTGTGCGTTGTGTTTTCGCGGAGATATGGACCGCGCAAAACGGGTATTTGGTTTAAGGATTTTTCGCTGTGATTTTGTCAGAGTATGAAGATCGATCGGCGGTTTTCAAACACGCGCTGCATCGGCTGTGTGTATCCGTTTATTATTCATCTTATATGGGTGGTTAGAGGACTTCCAGCTCGACAACTGGGCATGAGTATCCCCGCTGTGCGTTCTATTTCCGGGTAGATATGGCGCGCGTAATATGGTCCCTGCGACCTACTTTGACCGACTCGTGCCTCGGCTGTGGAGGTCGCATCCAGGATCCACTCGGATGTGTTTGTAGAGGGGGGACTTGGACTACAATTAGATATGAGTGTCCCGGCTGTGCGTTGTGTTTTCGCGGAGATATGGACCGCGCAAAACGGGTATTTCGTTTAAGGACATAGAGTTTTTCGCTCGGGTTTTAAAGCCGTGATAGGGGGCGAAGCGCTGAAGGTTCCAGCGCTTCTGTACTTCGCCTATTACGGCTGTGACCCATTTTGGTAGGGGGTAACCAAGCCACCTTGCACACAATGATAGGAAACAGACTACCCAGTGTATACTAGGGGATAGGAGCGAAGCGCTGAAGGGTCCAGCGCTTCTGGCGGTTCCCCTATGCTACAGCCGTAGTAGGGGATATGAGCGAAGCGCTGAAGGGTCCAGCGCTTCTGGGCGGTTCCCCTATGTTACAGCCGTAGTAGGGACGAAGCGCTGAAGGGTCCAGCGCTTCTGGCGGTTCCCCCTATGCTACAGCCGTAGTAGGGGATATGAGCGAAGCGCTGAAGGGTCCAGCGCTTCTGGCGGTTCCCCTATGTTACAGCCGTAGTAGGGACGAAGCGCTGAAGGGTCCAGCGCTTCTGGCGGTTCCCCTATGCTACAGCCGTAGTAGGGGATATGAGCGAAGCGCTGAAGGGTCCAGCGCTTCTGGCGGTCCCCCTATGCTACAGCCGTAGTAGGGGATATGAGCGAAGCGCTGAAGGGTCCAGCGCTTCTGGCGGTTCCCCTATGTTACAGCCGTAGTAGGGACGAAGCGCTGAAGGGTCCAGCGCTTCTGGCGGTTCCCCTATGCTACAGCCGTAGTAGGGGATATGAGCGAAGCGCTGAAGGGTCCAGCGCTTCTGGCGGTCCCCCCTATGCTACAGCCGTAGTAGGGGATATGAGCGAAGCGCTGAAGGGTCCAGCGCTTCTGGCGGTCCCCCTATGCTACAGCCGTAGTAGGGGATATGAGCGAAGCGCTGAAGGGTCCAGCGCTTCTGGCGGTCCCCCTATGCTACAGCCGTAGTAGGGGATATGAGCGAAGCGCTGAAGGGTCCAGCGCTTCTGGCGGTCCCCCTATGCTACAGCCGTAGTAGGGGATAGGAGCGAAGCGCTGAAGGGTCCCAGCGCTTCTGGCGGTCCCCCTATGCTACAGCCGTAGTAGGGGATATGAGCGAAGCGCTGAAGGGTCCAGCGCTTCTGGCGGTCCCCCTATGCTACAGCCGTAGTAGGGGATATGAGCGAAGCGCTGAAGGGTCCAGCGCTTCTGGCGGTCCCCCTATGCTACAGCCGTAGTAGGGGATATGAGCGAAGCGCTGAAGGGTCCAGCGCTTCTGGCGGTCCCCCTATGCTACAGCCGTAGTAGGGGATATGAGCGAAGCGCTGAAGGGTCCAGCGCTTCTGGCGGTCCCCCTATGCTACAGCCGTAGTAGGGGATAGGAGCGAAGCGCTGAAGGGTCCAGCGCTTCTGGCGGTTCCCCTATGCTACAGCCGTAGTAGGGGATAGGAGCGAAGCGCTGAAGGGTCCAGCGCTTCTGGCGGTCCCCCTATGCTACAGCCGTAGTAGGGGATATGAGCGAAGCGCTGAAGGGTCCAGCGCTTCTGGCGGTCCCCCTATGCTACAGCCGTAGTAGGGGATATGAGCGAAGCGCTGAAGGGTCCAGCGCTTCTGGCGGTCCCCCTATGCTACAGCCGTAGTAGGGGATAGGAGCGAAGCGCTGAAGGGTCCAGCGCTTCTGGCGGTTCCCCTATGCTACAGCCGTAGTAGGGGATAGGAGCGAAGCGCTGAAGGGTCCAGCGCTTCTGGCGGTTCCCCTATGCTACAGCCGTAGTAGAGGATAGGAGCGAAGCGCTGAAGGGTCCAGCGCTTCTGGCGGTTCCCCTATGCTACAGCCGTAGTAGGGGATATGAGCGAAGCGCTGAAGGGTCCAGCGCTTCTGGCGGTCCCCCTATGCTACAGCCGTAGTAGGGGATATGAGCGAAGCGCTGAAGGGTCCAGCGCTTCCCTAAATTTTTTGGATTACCAGGACCAATTCTTTTAGAGCAGTAGTAGGGGCGAAGCTCTGAAGCGCTGAAGGGTCCAGCGCTTCGGGACTTTGCCTATTACGGCTGTGACCCATTTTGGTAGGGGGTAACCAAGCCACCTTGGGCACGATTTCAGAAACTCAGTTTTCAGAAATATGTCTATCATAGAAAGTCAAGGACACCTCGAGTAGAAGACATCCGACAAAGGCCAGAGCCCACTGGACCCGGTCGGCACCACACCTCGGTGTGTGGGCTGGTTGTCTGACTTTCAACAAAATGACAGAGTATTGAACGGATTGACGGATTGACAGAGTATTGAACGGATTGACGGATTGAC
>NW_027466662.1:0-113661 GCF_050575085.1 Anarhichas minor
ACGAGTGAAATACATCATTTGTGCCTCTGCAGGTTATTTTTTCCTTCGTCGACCCTTTTGTTATTTTAAAGACCGGGAGCTTTAAACTCTACTTCAGACCTGTGCAGAACGCTGACACTTCCATTCCCTTGGAGGCTCCACTTGGGGAGGAAACAGCACAAAAGACATCACAGCTGTAGGACGGCAGGAGTCAAAAGGACACGGAGCGGAGACGCTGCCAGGAGTTTAAGCTGGTGACTATAATGTGACAGACATTCAGATTTGGGTTCTGTGCTTCAAACACAAAGACAGAAACCTCAGGATTCACAGGCTAACAGGCTAACGTGAGAGGACAACACATCTCTGCAGACATCAACGGTTTTTCAATATATCGATCGGTGGTTTCTATAAAGACCGCTCTGTGCTCGTCTCCCTCTTCACCTGTTCATATATAGAACGGTCAGCTCTGAGATGCATGACTCAGCACTTTTCTGAAAGCGATGATGCGCCGCCGTTCGACCTGCCGGGCTCCGATTGAACAGCTCAAGCTCTGAAGCGAAGGCCTCGTTTAGGTGCCAATCAAACGACACAAAGTGCTGCCGAGCGCCTCAAACCACTTCTTCAACAGATTGAAACCACTCGATGAGATGGACGAGTTCCTGAGGTGTGAGGACTGAGAGCACTCATGTTTCTGTGGGTGGCAGCAGTATTTACTATGCTGTATAAATGGAGGACACGTAGAGAAGTGCTTTATGTCGGGGTTTGACATTTTGACCAATTCAAAGAATCTGAATTCATCATCATCCTTCATCAGGTTTGTCTCTCTCTTTCTAGCCTCATGTTTTCATCCATCTGACGCCTTCAGCTCTTTGTTGAGAATACTGAGCAGCAAGTCAATCCCCGTTTACTTCACACGGCTCTGAACTTCTATCTACTGGATTTATGAGCAAACTATTCCCGCAGATTTGTACTATTTATCTGAATTAACGTCAGGCGTCTGTTAGTGTCGCTGGTGCAGAATGTTCTCTGCATAGAGATCAGACCTGAAAGAGGAAACCTTCTCCAGCCCTCAGAATGATTGTTATACCTGCACAGGAGCCAAGAGGGAAACAGCTAGAAAGTGATTTAGTTTTGTTGTGATATGAAATGAAAGCTCACGCATCAGTTTAGTCTTGGTCTGAACTACAGCACTGCACGCTCACTTTAAGGGGTTTGGGCCTTTATATCTTTTAAAGATAGTTGAACTCGTGACGGGAGAGTAAACTGTTGTAGAGAATACCCTGTACTATATTAACACACTGCACATCTTACACATTCAAAAGGTACATTTATATTTTTAATACAGTGCTGAAGGGAAGATGTATTTATGTAGAACAGGAAGTTAACACGACACATGGTTCCCTGCACAAATCGTCAAAGGGATTCTTAAATTGGATTATTGCAGATAATAATGCCGTTAATGATGGTTACACCACTTTTATGATTTATTAAAGCGTGAAGTAAGAAGCTAACGTTCAAAACGGAACCGGAAGTGTATAAATTGCTGACTCATTCCCTGGTTTAAATAAGAGAAACGTGTGCAGATTCTGGACCCAGAAGTACTTTACGTAACAGCTTCATTGCCGACGCAAAAACACTTTGTCGAAAAGATAAAAAGGTTGAAGTGCACACAGTCTAAGAGCTAACGTTTAACCTGCAGTGTGGACTACATGCGGCTTCACTGGGTGTGTCTCAGGTGGTTCATTATGAGCTGTAGTGAAGTGTTGAAGGTGATCCGCACCATTACAAACAGCAGCGCTGAGTAACAGGAGCAAGAATGTCACCTCACAACGTCCCGTCCTTCTTGATGTGATGCTGAAATGTTGAGCCACAGCATCTTAAATTAAAATAAAATACATTTAATCTCATTTTAATTTGGATGAGTTTACTTAGTGTGTAACAGTCTGCCCAATGTTTAGTCACACTGAACCTTTAATGAGCAACTGGTCCTTTAAACTTTCAGGTCATTCATTCATTATATTTAAAAAAAACAACACTAGCAGAGCTGGGTTTCAATGTCCTTTCTTTTTTATTAGCAAAGAGCAATTTAGAAATCATTTAGTGTTGGAGAAATCTCATTTCCAGTCGGCATTGACCTTTGTTTTTGTCAATAAAAATATTGCAAACATTTCCTGCAGCAGCTCTGTTCAGCTGTAACTGAAGGATTTGAGCTGCGTTCTGGTTCATTTTCTTTCTGAAACCCTCGTCTGTACGCCAAACATCATCTAGACTGGACTGAGAGTTTTTCTAGTCCAACAAGATCAACGGAGTCTTCTTTAAAGAAAGTAACGAGCAGATTTCATGCATATTAAATGTTTTTAGCTCAACGTGATAATGCTGAATCAGGACTTAGTATGAAGTGAGTACGTAAACCAACATGTTCCATCTTCTGTCGCTCGGCTCACTTTCAGGTCGTCAACATTTTATTCGGCTGCAACTCAAAAACCTTCTCAGCCAACAAACGTTAATCTTTGACTTTATATTCGCAGCTTTGGTTTGCTGTAAAATGTTAGAAGCTAAACCTTCTGGATTTGATAAAATACTATAAATCCCAGACTCAATACAGTATTTATATGCCCATTAAACTTTGTCTAAAAATCAATATTTAGAGTCACAGATCCTGTTCAGCTGCTGCAGAAACGTCTGCTGATGTGGGGAAGCACTATTTGAGTTAAATAAATGTGTGTGTGGTCGGCCACGTTTTCAATCTCATTAATCATGACAAACTGCCTGATTTAGGTCATTGATCTACAAGAGCGAGGAGGAATTTTCACCCAGCATGCTTTGCTTTACAGAGACTGTGTGCAACAGTGGAATATAATATTAGGTTCTGTTTTCTTTAACGTATAATTACCTGAAAATAGGAATTTGTCGTTGTTTCTTCGTTACCTTAGAACGAGTCGTTTTTAATCTACGTACAGAGCCGCCCGCCATGTTTCTACGGTAGCCCAGAACAGACATTTACACGTTGGCCATCGACATACTTGTGACACGGGAGAAGTTTCAGTTGGCTGCAATCTGCAACCTCACCACTAGATGCCGCCAAACCCTGCACACTGCACCTTGAAGATGCCATACATTGGAGAACCAATTTAACCGTAAACAGCTAAATGGATACCAACTAATATAGGCTATGCATTACCCCCAAAACAGCTCATGAAATAAGGGAATATTAGTCTCACATCATGCATTATGAATCACACACACACACACACACACACACACACACACACACACACACACACACACACACACACACACACACACACACACACACACACACACACACACACACACACACACACACACACACACCAAGAGCATAATCGATTATGAGATATTGCTTCAAATAGACTCAACGATCAGTGAACCAATCGGCATATTGTTGCAATTCTGCTTCGAACAATCGGCCCTGAAAGTCCTGATCGGAGCACCCGGAGCTGTGATTTATTTGATTGTTGCACATTTTGTAGTCATTTTTGTTTCAATAAAAAAGGAAAATCCTCGTCATCTCTCGTTAGACAGTAAAGTTACAATAGAAGTAAATAACGGCCACAAGTTTGAGGAAAGATTGACAGCTTGTGTTTGAAGTTTGAATATTCTTCAGTATTGCTTTGAAGACCCAGAAAAGGTATTCAGGACAGCCTTACATATGACGAGTATCACAGAAACAAGTATATATGGTGTTTATACTGAATATAAACGTTTATATTTATATGTATTCCCTTCTTTAGGGTGGGGGTGTTGGTGTAATTAGTTGCACAGAACTGATTCAGGTTCCTTATGTTCAGGTTCCTTATGCATAGAGAGGTTTGTGTTGCCAACTGGCCTCACGAAACTCGATAAAAAAAAGAAATCACTTTAAATCAGAGCTTCAAAGAAGTGTTGTTCCAGCCAAAAGTTCCTCAATACTGAACATCAGTGTTTCCTCTTCTTAGAAGCCACTTCTGAGCTGATTACACTGTTACCGGAGGGAAAACAAAGTGACTGAATGTTCTCTTTTTAAATGTTTATAGGGGTAAAAATAAAACATGGACGACCCTAAAGTCACATTAAGATATAGTTCTATACATCGTAGATATCGATGCATTGGCTAAAATACATTGTAGGGTTTTAACAGGCTCATCTTTGTGTGGATGAACCAATGACTGGAGCCCTGAGTCTACTCTCCTCTTCACTAGTCACCTCATGACGACAGCATCGATCGCCAAATCAATCATACGAAAAGCCAGCCGATCTCTGGAGCACCGTGAGTGAGATCAACATATTAGCATTAACATTTCACACAAATGACTAAAGAAACAAGAGTTCATAGACAGTTAATGTCACGAACTCATTGTTAAACCAGCCTCTTCTCAGGTATATTCTGTTTTAAATGAAGTCTTGTCAAATCGTGTGTTAAAAATCAGTTAGTTTGGTAAACACAAATACACTTAGCAGGCCGAGGTAGAAAATAAAACAATATCAATCCTTCAAAATATGCCCCGAAATCTGCTCCGATACTAATACTTTGGATCAGCTCTGGACATGTTTAGTACGACTAAATCAATACCCGATTATTGGAGGTGACACCAGCATAGATATCTGTGAGTCGGCTCCTCTTAGTCCACTAATCGTTGTTTTGGTTTTAGTCGACTGAGATTCGTTTAGTTGTGTTTTTTATGCTGTTTTGCATGATTCTCTGCAGAGAAACTAAGTTTTATTAAATCAACTGATTGATTAGTCGACAGAATCGTACGAGTGTGAGTCAATTAGGAATTTCTTTAGTCGAAAACAATCCTATTTGCGAGTTTTAAAAATAAAATCTTTTTTACATAAACACAATAGATAAGGGTTTCTTATGTTTGAGGGAGATTTAAAAACACTGTTTCTAAACCACCTCAAACATGCCTTCAGATTTTTTTGCACAGCAATTCCTCACAAAAACAATGAGCCCATAACATTTAGGAATGTCGCCATTCCAGTGAAACACTGACTGAAACACAATATTTATGTTAAGTTACACCTGTCATCCACATCTGCTGCACAGAGGCCTTTAGTCTCAGCTAAATATAATGTTCTCTATCTTTACATTCACTGGGAGCCTCTTAGGAGCGTCTCTAAACGTGTGAAATGGAGATGTCGTGTTTTAATGAGCCAGCAGCTCGGCTCGCTGTCACACCAACTCACTGGAAACGCTTCAGATTCTCTCATTGTTCTTTTAGCTCATTAGTGGTAAAAGTAAAGATGGGGGAGGGGGGGGGGGGTACAGTAGCTTATTAGAAAAGACTCAGCGTCATTCCTGCACTGACTGGGTCGTCTAGTTAATATGGTCGACTCTCCACTGTCCCACTTAAAAATACACCAAATAGTCTGAGCTCAGACACAAATATGACTGACTTACTTTTACACAGAAGAAGCAGAGTTACTGTGAGGAGTCAGGTAAAGGCAGGAAAATCGGAGAAAGTGGCGGCATGAGCAAGAAGTTAACACCAAGAAGTTCACAGTAATTTAAGTCTGGACTACTTTTCAAGGAACTAAAAAGGTTCCTTTAGCCCGTGACATTGAGACTGGAGCTTAGTTTATAATTGCTGTATAACTACAGCTGTAGTAAACCAGCCGACGTGTGTCTTGCTAGAAACAGTGAATAAACCTAGATGAAATCCACGGAGCTCCTCCGGATGATGTTATGAACCCAGACAAGAAGGCGTTTAGTTTCCCGTGATATCTGGGACTTCCACAACAAGTACTAAGCAGAAATAGAGGTTATTTCTTCCATGGTTGATGGCGAAAATAAATTGCTTGAGTTCATAACTGCTTCCAGGGCGATAAGCCACGCCCCCTCTCCGGCAGGTCTAAAGCAAATAACCACAAATGGTCTGCCGTGAGTAACGTTTATTAAGAATAGTTTCAGGCTCTAAAAGTAGCAACAAAAACTAAATCTCCATGATATAATAATACGTTAAGTAGTACTCGTACAGAAAAGAAAATGTTTTGCTCGCCGAGTCAAAGCTTCCAATCCCGGACGATGTTTAGGGATCATGAGAGAGGATGAAAATAATAAATTAATCTGCGACGCATCGCTGGAATACAGACGAGGAATTAGTTGTTTGGGTGGAACTCTCTGGAGGGGAACTCAAAGCTCTTCGCTGCCACTGTTTCTACGGGATAAAATAAAAACATCAACACATTCGTGTGACCTATGAAACTTTGCGAGGGCTCAAAGAATGGACACTCACTGGGATCATCATTATCATTACCCACAGCAGCTTAACATTGAGCCTCACAACCCAGAGCCATAACATGACACACTTCTGTCCTTTCATCCTCAGATTAGTACTGGGGAATGTTTCTGTTTTGAGAGGATACTTGTCCTTTAAGAATAAAAGATGTCCACTCTTCAAAATCTTCCATACCTGTAGAGAAACTTGAGGAAGCCACATTCCTACTTACACAACAGTCGCTCTAACAAAATGTTTGGGTGTGGATCCACAGCCGGGTCTCAGGCTCTCTTTCTTCATTTTGCTTGAAACTACAGGTTATGCAATGCTGCATTTCCTAATCCCTTGTAGTGTATTAATAGATGAACAAAAATGCTGTTGCGTGGTAGGCGGATAGATTAGCAGCCAGAAAAGGGAAACAAACAAAATAAATCAGCAGTTTGGGTGCAGAGTGCCAATAACGGAAAACTATAAATCTATTACGAAGGCGTTTCCTGAATTTTGGAGGCCTTTTTGCACAAATGTGGAGGGTCCCATAAATGCTCTCCACTCCATTAACCGCATAATATTTCGGGTGGCCAGTTACGGCTGCATGCTCAAGGACCTCTCGTGGTTGCCGTCAACTTTTATTGCCTGTTTTTTAATACTTTTATACTGATAGGGCCCCGCAAGTCATAACACAGCTGAGTGCATCACCGAACCCCAGGCACTGCTCTGAGACCAAACACACACACAGTGGGGTACAGACCATAGACCGTCTATGGGGAAATCAGTTTACTCACTTTTAGTGTTTTGGATGGTGTGATTGGCTAACAGCTAACAGAACTAGCAGTACAAACACTGGCGAGTACACCGTCGCCACTGCCGAGTACATCGTCGCCACTGTAACATTGTGACTAACTTCTCTATAAAATGGTAGACGAGGCACTTAGTAAACCTTTTGTGGTTTTGTAAACCTCCTTGCCACATCATTTAGTGATAAAACACTATTTACATGTCTGGGGCTCATACAAAGGAGGCCAATTCGATTTTAAATGCTTTAAAAACAGGTCTTAAAAACCTTAATTTGAGTAAGTATTTTGCAGCCAAATCAAATAGTTTACAGGATGTTCAGCCTTTGTTTCTTTATAATGCTTTTAATAGTTAACTTCTTTCTTTATAGGTCTTGTACAGGGACAATATAATGTTGGAGACACACCCGGTGGAGATCTGGACTCTACTGAGAGCACCTTTCATAGTTGAATCTGCATTTTGTCTCCATGAGACTAAGATCTCTGTGACAAAGAGACGTCACTCCCTACTCAAATAAGTGCACTCCTGATTCAGCAGCTGATTTTACTATTTTAGTCCTAAGATGAGTCACTCTGCTTGAAAAGGGGAAACAATGCTTCAACATGAACCAAAACCAAACAGAAAATACCCTCTGATGACTCTCTCACTCACACCTTTTTATTTGGATCCAACCAAGAGAAACACAATAGCGGCAGCGACCTGTCAATTACAGTAAGCCCCGCCCTAAAGCATCCCCTGCTTTATGGTCTGTTTGACTCTAAATGGACCATAATGTACTAAATGAACATCATGCTGTATTGAAGAAGACTTGAAACTAGAGATTGAGATCATAAACTCATGTTTACTGAGGTAATAAATCAAGAGAGAAGTAGAGTCATTTTCTCATAGACTTCTATACAACCAGAGGAGTCGCCCCCTGGTGGTCAGTAGAGAGAATGCAGGCTATAGAAGGAGACACCCTCTTCAATGTTGTTGCGGTCTCTCCAGCTGCCATCGTTACCAAAGAGCCACATGTTTTACAGATTACTACACTTGTACCTGTCTCAGGTGTGGCTCACATGCCTTTGAGGGCCAACTATCATTCATTCAAAGACTCCACCCATTGACTCACACTCATTCAAGTGGAGATAAAGGACCCATCAGTTAAACACAAGCTGCTAAGGTGACAGATGTATACTAGCCATAGTTTGCACATCAATATCGGTCAATATGGGAAAATATCGGTGCATGTCTCGCGCCTGGGGATTTGTCGGGAGCTCGTTTAATAATTCTCACCTTGAACAATGGCTATGGACTCGAAACTCTGCAGCTCGTGCAGTAGACACGTCCTCTCCGTCGGCTGGAGGTGGTAAATAAAGTCTTTGGCTCTCATCGGAGAGTTCAGCGGCTCTCTCGGCTCGTTCCTCGCGCCGTGTGTTCCCATCTGTCGCCCATTTCCCGGCAGCCCCGGGAATATCACCGCAGCCGTTGATGGTGGCGGTTGCCTCAATCCCGACGGTAACTTCTGTACAACCGGTCGGAGGACTCTCTGTAGGCAAATCTTGAGCATTATGGCGAAATAAATAAAGTACTACTAAAACCAGTTTATTATTAACGCTTCTTTAAGCGCAGAGCTCCGCCGTCGTCTCAACCGTCGGCTCCCAGCAACAAACGGCTGGCACGCGAGCTTAGAAGCACTTTCTAGCTAGATTCGAGCTCGCGACGACTTTTAATGGCCGTTTCTCTAGAACTCGAGTTAACTTTCATGTACATGTCTTCTCCTTCGTCTCATGATCCATTGAGACTCAGCGGACAGGAGGAGTTAATGCACATGAAGTTCAAGCTAAAGCCGAACAAGTACTAAACAGCATCAAGCCGGAATTAAAAACACTGATTTCCGGCAGAAGCTTTTCAAAATAAGACGTGGTGCTTCCGGTCACACCTTTCATGTTAAATCCACTGGCAAAAAATATACATTATAAATAATGCCTTCACTACGAATTACGAAAATACTTAATGTTTTACTATATATATATCAAAATGATATATATATAGTATATACAATAATTATTATTACTATTA
Organism: Anarhichas minor; assembly: GCF_050575085.1. Lineage (NCBI taxonomy): Eukaryota > Metazoa > Chordata > Actinopteri > Perciformes > Anarhichadidae > Anarhichas > Anarhichas minor. Next base: position 9,072 of record NW_027466662.1, read on the forward strand.
ATAAACTATCATTTAAACATATACAATAAAAGGGCATAATGAGAAGTAGCATACATATATATATATATATATATGTATACACACCACTTCTCATATAAATTTACATTTCTGTTTCCAGTACAGTTTATTCATTTTGCAATTATTGTTCACCTTTCTATCACAAATATATATATATAATGTTATGTATGTTACATTTCATCCCTCTATATTAACTTCACATTTTCCTAGCTTGTTTTTCTTTTTATACATATTTAATGAGTGTCCTTGTCAGAAGCCTATAGATCAACAACTTTCATGGCCAGTAACTGCCTCTCTGTAATCGTAAATCGTTTATGTATCTTTTAACATAAAGTATCTGCAAACCAAATCTAATGTTTGTTTGTTATTTGTTTCCTTCATATTACAGCAACTTCACTCTCGTCTGAATACATTACCGTCATCTCTGATTTACTTTGATGGCATCCAGTAATATTGTGTATATTGTTCAATAGTATTATGTATAATAACTGTGTAGAGGGGGCTTCTTGAAGGCCTCTCTTCATCTCCAGAATGAATTAAAAACTGAAGTCCAGGACCAGTAGCACGGTAGTACCTTCACCTTGAAATGTCACCTAAATGTCAGTAAAATGTCCCTTTCAGCGAGAGTAGTCTCCTCCTGCAGGTGAGACTTGTTTGATTCATACCGGTTCACCTTTCTCAGTCTTCATGGCCCTTCACACTGTGCCACGGCAGAGATCCGGGCAGGTTAATGGTGTGCCACACTGTGAGAAATTAGTCAAATAAAATCTGTCTCAGGGTCGTAAAATATCAATTATGAGGCACGTCAGATTGTGCAATGAATGTCTGGTGAATCACAGCGCTAGGGATCGAAAAACAAAGACAAATGAATAAACAAAACAACAAGCACAGACAGGTCACATGATCCATCGCTACCATTGCTATGTTTTTAAAAATGCAGCATCAAACATTCGCTCTGCTGCTGGAACCTTTCAAAATAAACGTGAGTAGTAGCAGCAATGAGGTTTTTGGTCTTTGGTGTCCAAATATAAATAATATATATATATATATATATATATATATAATATATATACATACATATATAAATAAATAAATATAAATAACAAATATAATATAAATAATATATAATACATATAAAAATAATATCAATATATATAACTAAATAAAAATGAATACAATATAAATATACTGTTAAGTGTACTCTATCTTTTGTATTTGCTTGGTTACCACAGTTTTGCAGTATTGCAGGTAAACTACTCAATGAATCACCTGCGAACTGCGACTTTAAAAGCATAAATGGTGAAATAGCTCCATCTACTGGACCAATGAGTCCACTGCATGATATTCACTGCAGTTCAGCAGTCTCATTGTATTTCTATGTGTGCCAAATATGTACTCGACAAAGTAATTTAAAGGGACAGCTCACCCCAAAATAAAAAATATGTTTTTTTCCTATTATGTGTAGTGCAATTTATCAATTTAGTTTGTTTTGGACAGCTTCATGTCGGATCTATTTTCTTGCAACCACAAGAAACTGTTCACAACAAGGTGTGTGGATTGTTTTGAGTCCCTTTAAAAAGAAAGAAAAAGAAAAAAAAAAGTTGATGTTTAATGTTGATGTTCGTGACATATCGGAGACACGGGTCCAAACGCAATATCAAAGATGATTTTATTTACATAAATCTCTTTTTAAAACAAAAGGCAAAAATGAACAGCTTTTACCTTTTTCAAAAAGCTTCCAGAACAATCAATCAAACCAATAATCAAGAGTCCTTCACAGCTGAGAAACATGTCAAAAAGCACAGCTTTCTAATCACACATCAGACCTCCCGCCTCTCTCTCTCTCTCTCTCTCTCGTCGTCATCAACAAGAACTTCACGGATTCCTTGCAGCTTATTTTTCTGCGACCAGCGATTACAACAGTAATGAACAGGAGTTTGTAGTCAAACCCTTTAAGACGTTCAGGCTGTGGAAGTCTAAACAGTGTAATACTCGGGAGGAGTTGTGCTTCAAAGAGGTTTAATACAAAGTCACAATGAAGACCTCTGTGATCTGTATCGTCTAAATAAAATAAAACAACAATTTGAGAACATGTCTCCTGAATGATTTCTGGGCTGTTCTTTTGTTCCAGTAGTTTAAGCATCAGTGTTTAGTCGGACATCTTCCTTGTAGCTCCAAACAGAAGAATAAATATCACAAATTGGGAGCAATGACAGCGTTTTCTGTGACTTCCAGACTGTTTTCTGCCGCTCCGTAAGATTTCAGAACCTTTTATTGCCCAAGTACGTTACACATACAAGGAGCCTGACTTGGTGACATTTCTTTCAGGCCTGCAGACAGGAACCCTGAGACTAGAAGCACAGTGTGAGCCTGTTGGACTCCTGTGTGGACCAGTGATTAGAAAACATAAAAAGGTGCATTTACTGAGTGATATGAGCGAAAATCAGCTCTTACAACGCGACTAATAACACAAAAAAAAGTAATTATGGTACGTTTTTTTTCTTCCTTTTGAAAGAAATGCAAAGTACTTCGTAGATAAAACAAGTGGCACCTTCTCATACTGTATTATTGTGACACTTAGAGAAATAATCATCTCACCCGAACACCAGCGCTGTTATTCACCGAACTAAATACTGATTCACGTGAAGAGGAAATATGCATTGTTGAAAGAACATCTCATCCGAATGGTGTTTGTTTTATTAGATGTACAATAACGTACACAAATGTAAGCGAGGTCACACAAGAGACCAGTAAGTCGTGACGAGAGGTATTTCAGTGATTTCAGTAGCGAGTCACTTTGTAAAAGTCAGACACACCTCTCAGGTTCTCTGGTCGGTGCAGAGTGGATAGAAAACGGCTTCACTCTCCTTCTCTCTCTCTCCGGACACGCTCACCAAATCTCTGCTTTAACAAGTCGGTTATGGTTATGTTGGTTAGTGACAAAAAACGTCGAGCATGCGTGCAGGAAACCCGAGCTGAGATCAATCAAGTCAGGATTTGAGAGAACACATATCAAGAGAAAGTGAGCGGAACTGATGCTTTGAGCCACACACACCGTCAACCAATCATTTTTGGCAAAAAATAACAGCTGGAGGAAGCAATAACAGCAGTTTTCACACTCTAAACTTTCTTAAAACTCTCAAAAAAACCCTGACTTTGCACGTCGATTGAAGCTCGAATCAGTTTAATCGCTCCGGTTCTTCGTCGTTAATGAACTAACACACTGCTGGAGAGCTTCAACTGCATCTCCAGACATCGTCTGAGCACATTATATGTCAGCAGGCACACACACACACACACGTGCACACACACACACACACACACACACTGGGGCTGCTTACATGACAAAATCTAAACAAGTCATGTGACCCAAGTGTTGCTTCTTTTCTTTTCTCTGGAAGAAAAACTACATTTCCACAGTGTGCTTCAACTTATGCTGGGCAGAATATATATATATATATATATATATATATATATATATATATATATATATATATATATATATATATATATATATATATATATATATATATATATATATATATATATATATATATATATATATATATATATATATATATATATACACACATTTCAAAATGTAGGTTATTAAAATGGTTATTAAATAATAAGTATGAGTTTTTGGTCTACATCATGCAGCCTCGGCGTGCACACACACACACACACACACACACACACGCGCACACACTCACTCAGAGCAGCAGTTAATCTTTCCTCGAGCCCTTTTAGAGTAAAACTCAAAATCAAACAAAAACAAACAAAGAATAAAAAGCATGACATCCCTGACATTTTTCAAGAACAAATTAAGATGCTGTTGTGTTTTTTATAATTATTAACTTAAATATAATAAAGATATATACGTATATTTCTCTTCTATAGATCTCTTCCTGTCAGTCCTCGGTGGAGTCTGTGTCGTCGTTGATATAGTCTTCTTCTACTGGCGAGCTGCCATGTTGAGTCCCCCACTCGTCCTCGTCGTACTCTATGCTGTCGTTGTCCTCCAGCAGCTCGTTGTCGAGCCCCCCCGGTCCTGCCGCGGCCTGGACGCCGCCGGCCGCCGCCCCATCGTCGCCCAGCAGCTCGGCGTCCGGAGCCGCTGGGTCTGCCGCGGCGGCGGCGACGTCTTGCGGCGCCGCGTAGCCCCCGTTGTTATTAGAAAAGGCGGCTCGGTCCCGGCTCTCGTCCTCCACGTACACTCTCTGGTGGCACATGGGACACGTGTCCTGGATGTAGAGCCACTTCCTCAGGCACAGCGCGTGGAAGTAGTGGTGGCAGGGCGTGATGCGCGCCGACGTGGAGAACTCCTGGTAACAGATGGCGCACACGTCCTCGATGTTCGTCAGCTGGTCGCCGCGCATCTCCGGCAGCGAGTTGATCTTCTTGACGGCGGTGCGGCGGTTGATGAAGGTCTTCCAGCCGTTCTTGGCCTGCAGGTAGATGTTGAAGTAGGCGTGCAGGCACATCATGCACGCGCGGATCTTGCTGCCCGACTCGAACATCATGGTGTAGGCGCCGTTTCCGAACATGATGACGCCGAACAGGAACTCGATGATGTTGCCCGTGGAGCGCACGTAGTAGACGTAGTCGTCCAGCTTCTCCCACAGGACGTTGGAGAAGCCGTCCACCATGAAGAGGCCGTAGACCGTCAGTGACACCACCACCTGGAGGGAGACAAGGAAGGGGAACATCAAAGACCTTGTTCTCTACGTAAGCCACGCTTTCTGTCTCCACCTATGTGATCCACAGCTGATCCATTACCATCTCCACGCTCTTTATACCTTCAAAAGACATTCTGGAAACAGTTTTCAGCTTTAAAAGCAGGAAAAATAACATGTCAGAGGGAAGCAGGAGAAGGTGCATCTTCTATCACGAGAGCCTCACAGACCGGTGAGACCCGACAGGTTCTCCGTCCTCACCTTGAGGCAGAGCTCCACGCAGAAGGCGGTGACGGCGAACAGCCAGGTGTTGAGGGCGTAGTGGTGCCAGAGGGCGTAGCTGAGCGCCACGGGGAGCACGAAGAGCGCCAGCGACACCAGCAGGACGGGGAAGTGGCGGCGGACGGAGGAGACGTGGGAGGCGCTCAGCGACATGAGGACAGGGTCTGTCATGCCGTGGACGAAGTGCAGGATGGCCGTCAGCAGGAGGCACATGTTCCGGCTCAGGCGGACCTTCAAAATAAAAGCGAGAGGCTCTCAGTCACTGATGCATAAAGTTAAAAACACAACCTCTGCTAGCGTTTAACAGCAAGCAATACTGCACACTATCTTTCTAATAAGTCGGTAAATCAACAAGGTGTTCGGTTCAAGGTGCCTCCAAGTTTCATCAACTTAGACTTAAGAGAGTTTAAGACTCATTTAATGCCAATTACAAGTTAAAATAAGACTTTAAGTCTCCGTGGATTAGAGGTCAGCAACGTCTACCAGTTCAGAGTCTAAGAGAATAAAGGATTAAATAGTTTGTGTAGTAATGCGTCATACAGGTATGCAACATATTAGCTTACATTATAGCTTATTACCTCATACAATAGATTTTTTTCAATCATGGCTTCCTAGTTGTGCTGAGGAACTCAGGATTCAATATTTTTTACAGTACGTGATGAGAGTAAACGGTTCATCTGGGCGGCTTTTTAAAAACCACAATTTTAAGCTTCGTTTTGTTTGTTATTCCTAACTGAAGCGTTCGTCGCACACGATGAGTTTACGGACCGTCAGAAAGATGAAAATCTGATGATAATGACTTTTTTTTTTTTTACAGCTTCTAGCTACGATAAGTACCAGGCGTTCCTCGGGGTCCAGGCTGCTGAGGCCAGTCTGCAGAGCCAGGATGAAGAACAGAACCGGAGCCACGAAGCCTAAACGCTTATCCTCCTCCTCCGTCGAACCTGCAGAGGGTCAAAACAAGACGCTGAACTCCAGAATCCTTATAAATTAAATAGATTAAAGGAAAGTCACACACGCACGCACGCACGCACGCACGCACGCACGCACGCACGCACGCACGCACGCACGCACGCACGCACGCACGCACGCACGCACGCACGCACGCACGCACGCACGCACGCACGCACGCACGCACGCACGCACGCACGCACGCACGCACGCACGCACGCACGCACGCACGCACGCACGCACGCACGCACGCACGCACGCACGCACGCACGCACGCACGCACGCACGCACGCACGCACGCACGCACGCACGCACGCACGCACGCACGCACGCACGCACGCACGCACGCACGCACGCACGCACGCACGCACGCACGCACGCACGCACGCACGCACGCACGCACGCACGCACGCACGCACCTATGAAGGCCAGGATGCTGAGGCCCAGGTAGTGAGCGACGGAGGAGATGACGGCGCTCATCCCCAGCACGGTGAGCGTGGAGTCACAGCCGGAAATGATGAGGTTACTGGTGAGATCCCAGAACACGTCCCAGCTCAGCAGGAAGCCCTGAAACACAGAGTCACCCTTACTTAAAGCTCCCTTTACATTTATACACAACGATTACACACATTTTAAGACCTTTTTGATATCAGACAGAATGCAATTTAATACGTTTTTAACGATCAAACAGGTCAAAGAATAATGGAAAACCAGTGGCGACGATAAGGCTGATTAGTATTCATCAAGTACATGAATTTAGGGACTTTATTTTACATTTTTGTCAGTACTATTCCAGCTGCATATAAGAAGGATATATATTAGATTAATCCTGCAGTCACACTTTCAGTTTATAGATGTGCAATATCTCCCACAGCAGCTCACAACCACACAAATAAATATATTTAGAACTAACGTTACCATCTTCAGAAGGAAAAAACTAATTATCAAGACCTTTGTCAGAGAATCACCCTCCGAGGCCTTTTAGAGGAACTGAATTCAGTGTCAGACACCCTGATTAAAAGCAGACTCGGCGGTTGTGATCTCACCTGTGAGTCGGTGCCTCCGTCTCCGCTCTCCCTCCTCACCGCACGCACCACGTAGACCAGGATCAGCGCCTGCGCGGTGACCCGGGTCAGCCAGAAGACCCGCAGCACGTCGGGGAACCGGATCCTCTTCCACGTGTCCTCGAGCAGCAGCTGGAGCCCGTAGATCCGGTACATGTGCCGCACGAGCAGGTAGACGTACCGGCACGAGTAGTAGAACCACTTGAGCCTCGCGGCCAGGCACACGGCCGTGTTCAGAGCCAGCGCCAGGCCCGAGAACACGGCCACCATCTGCCGGACGTCGGCGGGCAGCTCGATCATCAGCCCCCACAGAGGGATCATGATGTCCAGGACCACCAGCGCGGCGAACACCGACTGGAGGTCGAGCAGGAACACGTAGCCCACGCCGAACACCAGCTGCACCGCCGCCACGCCCAGCCACAGCGTCGGCCCGTTTCTGGGCAGCAGCCGGAAGCCCAGCGCCGCTTTGTAGTAGGCGCTGTAGAAGTCTATGTGGGAGGTGGCGTAGTAGTTGATGAGCACCGCCGCCATGCCGAGGAGGACGGCGGAGAAGAGGGTGTAGAACTTAAACAAGGCCTTCTGGGAGAGCAGCAGCACCAGGCTGGAAACGAACACACCTGAGACACAACGGGGGGACGTTAAAGGGACGGTACTGTCTCCTATAAAGATGTCTGTCTCTCTGTCTGTCTCTCTATCAGATGGAGCATCAGGATCTGGTGATGAGGTAAACAGCTTCATATCTTATTCATACACTCATTTGTTGTTGTTGTTGTTGTTGTCATTATTTATATCCTAACAATAAATGTGATGTTGTAGAAAGTGAACACAGGACTGTCGCTGACTGAAGCTTCTCAAGTTTGTCTGATGAAACAATATCAACACAAACGAGATTTAGAGGTAAACAGTCAGCTGATAATCCTGACGAGTCAAATGTTGACCAAGCAACAAAGCAAACAGAGAGAATATATATAAATATTATCACAATTAGTTTTAACTAACATGATATCAACATTTCATTTTTACATATCCCGGTTATCGTCATCTCTCCTGCACCATGTTCATTAGTTTATTATATGGATTCTTTGTCTCCTGAACGACATTAACCTCTAACAGAGAGCAGCTTTAGTCAGTGACGACGTTAACCTCGGACCAGCTTTGTAAAGAGTGACTAAATGGACTTAAAGGGCTGTTTGTGGAAGTCTTCTACTTCAAATAATAGTGCGCATTATGTTGATTTGCATCGCCTTTGAGCACTTTTCTGAAGTCTTGTTGTAGTTTTGACTTCAGGTAAACACTACTAGCTTTACTTGCTGGCACTAAACATTATTAAAAAGTGTGTTGAAGAGTCATCAGACTGTTGGCTGACTCCTCTCCAAAACACAGAGCTCTTGGCCAACACCGAGTGGACTTTCATGGAGCCGTTCAAAGGTAACCTGAACAAACGGAGAGTTATGTAACCGGGTCGTTGTTTGTCTACAATGTTCTCTTCCACCACATTGTTCTGTGTGGGGAGAATAACAGCAGCTGTGGTTAACGTACACTAGGATCAAGACACTGAATAGCTTTGTCTGTCAAATGCCACAGAAACATGGACATGTTAGTCAAGAATCATGTGACGCAATGATTAAAATGCTAGTTTAAATTATGTTTTTATGAGTTGTGTAAAAGAAAACTGAAACCACATATCGGACTGCAAAAATGCAAACAAGGCCTTTGAGATTATGAACACTAAACTCATATATGATATGATGATGGGCTATTGGAGGTCACATGATTGTTGATTATTCGAGTAGTTCATCGAAATAAAGTTAAACTGCAACAACACGAATAATCTGGTAATTTTTAAATTGATTTTCAAGTCATTTTAAAAACAAAAAGTTGAAACTTTTAATGGTTCTAGTTTTATAGGTTTTCATTCTCGTCTATGTTAATGTATTGATATTTTATTTAAGTTCTGCACTATTAGTCAGACTAAACAAAGCGTAAAAGTAAACTTGGGAAATTGTGCATTTTTCACTATTTTCGAGAATGATAAATATAGTTTAGCTCTTGTGGTTATTACTGAAATATTAACTGTGTTCTTACACAGAGTTCAGTCTATGATTGACATAACATAACAGCTTTTATAGGCTAGAGATATATCTTGACAGGCAGAATGTCAGGCTGCCTAAAAGGCCTAAAACTTACTTTAAGGACAACCGTAGGATTCTAGGGATACAGAATGTATCACAACATCTGGGATGAAAAATAATACCTGACTTTAGCGGTTAGCGAGAGAGAGATGGCGAGTTGTTGGCATCAAAAGTTAAATTTCAGACTGAATTATGTTTGAGGCAGAAGAGCCAGCACTGTGTCAGATAAACCCGGCTTGTATTGATGTTATTAGCGGTGGTTAAATCGGCTTTATTCAGGTGTGACAGGTGACATAGCGTCACTCTGCTGACTGCTAACGTCACGGTTAAGCTAACGCTAGCTGCCAGTTTGACACGAGTTGTTCAGGCTCCTGTACTGGACTTTAAAAACCCAAAACTTACCCATGACTCTCACCAACACCTTCACCATCGTGCCGGTCCATCCCGAACCCGGGTCGTAGTACGAGTTAAAAATGGCGTCGATAATAAAGATACACGGAACTCTCAGGACCACATCGAGCACCGCTAAGGCCTGCGGGCCGAGCCGGACTGGAGTGGACGCCATGCAGGCTTACAGTCCTGAGGAAAAGCCCCGGCTATTTGGCAACATTAGAATAAACAACAACAACAAAAAGCCGGCTCTCCTCCTCGGTTTCCGCTTTGCTTGGTGTCTTTATTTGATAGGTGGAGACCTGTCCGCCATGTCTGAGCCTCCTGTTGCTTCTTCTTCTCTTTTAACGTTTTAACGTCGCGTTGCTCTCCTCCGGATTGTTGTCGCCATTAAACGTTACACCGTCAGAGTCTGATATCCTGAAAAAAATACTTGGATATCTAATTAAATGGCCGTTTCTGTTGCTTTGGGAACACACAGCAGAAGTTGCTGTTAGGCTGTTAGTTCCGACGTAAGGTGACGTGACGTCCAGCGTCAGAGGGCGTGGCAGGTGACGCGACAGTTTCTTCTTCTTCTTTTTTGAGGTTTTGTTTTAGGTTTATTGGCGGTTGGCAAACAATGAATTGGTACATTACTGCCACCAGCTGGTATGGAGTGTGGATCAGGATGTCTAGTACTTAAAATAAAATAAAATAAAACAAAACAAAACAAAAAAAAAAAAAAAAAACTGGCTCATATTTTCTTAATAATATTAGTTAGTCTAAGATATTGAAATAATACTTGATTTGACATTTAGTTAAATTCTAAATTAATATACAAACCCAAATAAATGTTATAAAAGCTTTAAAAGAACAGTTTGAATCAAACCTGCTTTATTTAGTTATATTTAATGTATTTTCTTATCATTTTATATACTTTTCATTTATTTTAACACTAGTCTTGTGAAAAATAACAACATATTTGGATCCGATATGCATGTTAATGTCCTCTTTCAACACGTTTGTTAATGTTTAGGTTTTTGTTAAGTTATTCATGATAACTGGTACATTTATGCAGACTTAAATGTTTTTTGCATTGTTAAAAAATTTGCATAGATAGCCTTATGATTGAAAAAATAGTTTGAGTGTAAACAATGTAAGAGCGTATATGTTCTTTAAATAACATAGAGGAAGTGAGGCAGACCTTATGACCAAGGCTTACATTTAGTGGGAAAATAAATGAATAAAAAACAACAGAAACTTAATTTAAAAGCACATGAAACACAGAAAATAACTAATTGTTGAAGCATTAAGGAAAAACCCATGAAAACATAATTTATTTTATTTCAGAAGAAGACAGATCAGAAGTTTTTTGACTTTTCAAAATTGGCAAAGACAGAATTGTATCCATCGTTCACACACACACACACACACACACATACACACACACACACACACACACACACACACACACACACACACACACACACACACATTGATGAAGATCGTTTCAGTCGGTCTCCTGAAGGTTTAACGTGCTTCGTCATCAGCTGGAGCTGAAGAAGACTTTGATGGTGTTGTTGTAGATTGCGTTGGCGAGCTCCAGCGGCTCCTCCTCCCTCGCTGCAGCCATCACCTCTAACACTTGTCTGGACGAGAGAAATAGTGAAATCTATGCATCAGCTTTTGGACTGAAGAATGTTGATGTTTGCTCGCTTGCAAACTGATGAATTTATCGAGTGAGTTCTGCAGAGAATCCACCTCAACGTTACTCACATGATGTGACAGGGCTCGTTCCTGTCCTTCAGACAATGCTCCGCCTCCCACTTCTTCTTTGTGGGAAATGTAGTTGTTACATATTTGGAGCCTGCATGCGTGTTCTTCACGCCACACCACGGAGCATCTGGGAAGGAGCAGGAAGGTATGAACGCATTAATAACTGTCAAACAGCAATATGACGCACCAAACATCCAGATCTTTTGTGTAATGATGAGCATTTGTGTATGCTCTCCAATATCAATATCTTCTTTAATATTTATATCAAATACCTTTTATACTAAAACAAACTGAAGGCATCTCACCCGTTTCTATCATGAGCCTCTCAGTGGGGATGGACTTCATGGCTTCAATATTGGCCTCTGTTTTCAAGGAACTGAAAAATAGAAATAACAATAAACACTGTTTAACATGCAGTATTAAAATAAATAAATAATAACAAAATGATGTCGTGAAACACAGAGCTGAACTGATTTTTCTTTGTTAGATAATATAATATAATACATTATATCAGGGCTGTATTGTTCACATAATTGCGAATATAAAACTAAAATTACATATTTGATGAGTCATGTTACTTTAAATACAGAATACATTAAAACACTTTCCTTCATTGAATTATTATTATTAATAATTATTATTAACAAAAACAAAAATCCACCCAAAAATAAATAAATAAATAAATCCACCCAAAAATAATAATTAAAAAAATCCGCCACAAAAAAAAAAATGACCCCAAAAGAAAGTAATGTTTTTTTTGGGGTGGAGTTTTTATTTTTTTTGCTGGCGGGAATGGGCTTCCATAGCTTAGACAAGTGTTATTTAGCATGATACACTGAATCCAACATTGTAGACCAGATGTGGAGCTGAGTCCACATGTGGTTCATGTCGGGTCAAGTCTTCGGGTTCAGTTCAGGCGAAACACTACATCCTCTCACCATCCATTTATTCCAATGAAGAGGTCAAGGTCAATGAGGGCAGCCGCGTCCTCTGCCGTCCCGTCAAACGAGTGGACCTGAAATAATAAAACTCTCAGGTAATCAGCTGGATCATAGTTTCGTCTCCAACTTTAGTGAATTAATTTCTTCTTTCTTTACCATAATAATTACATTTGTGGCAAACTACCATTCCATTGAATTACGTTTCTATTTCTTTCAAATGTGAAAGCAATGTTCTACAAATATTTCCTACAGACATCTTGTAATGAGTGAAGATGTTTGAGATCCTTCTGCAGTAAGTTTTATTGGAACGTGTGTCTATTAAATGCATCACTTCCTGTAAACTGGAGATTACCCAGGATCCCACAATGCAATGCACAATGCACACGGAGGACTTAAACAGCTAATTTAAAGAAGAAACGTCAGACAGCTTCCACAACATCTTGGAAAATCAAAAACTTCAAACAAAATCAGTAAAAACCGCAAAGTAGCAAAGTTTGAATCCCTTTTAGTGAAACACTTTAAAGTGTCTTCCTCTCTTGTATACTTTCTACCAGACAGTTAACTTTGAAGAATATCATAAAGTGTAAAACAAATGTCCTCACCACTCCTCCAACACATCTGTCTCGGTTTCTCTTCATGATGTCTGTCAAAGAGAGACAAAGAAACAGTAAAATGCTTTGTTTCACAATAAAAAGCACACCAGGTCCAGAGTGAACAAACCTACCGATGAACTCCTGATGGGAGTTCCTGCAGTGGAGGAACATCGGCAGCTGGGTCTCCTCTGCCAAGTCAAACTGCTTCTCAAAGTATCTGTTCCACACCAGAACAAGCAGAGAGAGGAAACAGTGAAGAGAGTATTTAAGGGCTTCTTCAAATTTTTGTGACAAACAATTTAACAATTTCTCAACAAAGTTATCAATAGATTAGTTTGTGATGAAAACAATTGTTACACGTAGCCAGGCGTCAACCTCCAGGTCTTTAATAAACAATAGAGACAAATAAACTTACTTGAGTTGAGTCTCTTTTGGGCAAAATTGCAACCTGTCGAAATCTGTAACAGGGAGAAAAGACACATTACAGTCTCATTAAACAATGGAAACTCTTAATGTTACGATCCGCACATCCTACTCCCACACTCAGGACACTGGAGACTTTATATTTGATATCATATTTATATTCTATAGAAGAATACACACTGATGTAGTTGTATAAAAAAAGCTAAAAGCCACAAGTGTCAAATTTGTTGTGGATAAAATTTGAAGAATTTCCGTTTCCTTTTGTGTTTTATATCTTTTTTTAAATTATTACTGCACAAACGCAACACCGTCACCAGCACCCACCTAGCCCACACTCTCCGACGGCCACCACCTTTCCTCTGTGCGCCGTCACCAGCTCCCTCAGCCCTGAGAGGTACTGGGATTCACCATTCTGCTCAAACTCACTGCAGCGGGTGGGATGGCAGCCCACCGTGCAGTAGAACTCATCTGTAACAACACACAGGGAGCGAGTGTAAAGGTGGAGCACAGAGGACAGAATCAGGCAGATTTGGTTGATTCTGCTCCTGAAGAACTGGACTCATGAATTCACATTGAGGTTGTGCACCAGGCTCTGCGATACCATCGTAAAAAGCCCACAAAGAAATCCACAACACGTCTTTTGTCGTGGTTTTACCTCTGGTCTCGGCTAGTTTAAGAGCCTCCTTGCTGTCTTCGAGGTTTCCTCCTGTGATCATAAACTGGAACAAAGCGACAGGTTTTACATTACTTATGAGACAAAAATTCGAAATGGCTTTTCGGTGTTCAAAAACAAGACTTAAGAGTCTCGGATCACCACAGTTATTACTATTTAATGCTAAAGGGAACACAAGCGCCTTTCAGTGCAGTCCGTCCGATGGTTGTTGAAACATTTCCCTCAAAATCACAAACGTCGACCTCATGATGGTGCAAGAGGAAAAAGTCAGAGGATCACTTAAGTCAGTGGGATTCATCCTCTGAGGACCATGAATGTCTGCACTAAGTTTCATGAGAATCCATCTGACAGCTGTTGAGATATTTCAGTCAAACCAAAAGTAATAATGGAGACATGGCTTACCTTTTCGACTCCGGTTCTGAGAGCTCTGTCAATGATCTCATTGAAGTCATCTGTCACAAAATCACAACTGGTCTCAGGTTAACTGGTCTCAGATTAACTGGTCTCAGATTAACTGGTCTCAGGTTAACTGGTCTCAGATTAACTGGTCTCAGGTTAACTGGTCTCAGGTTAACTAGTCTCAGGTAAACTGGTCTCAGGTTAACTGGTCTCAGGTTAACTGGTCTCAGATTAACTGGTCTCAGATTAACTGGTCTCAGGTTAACTGGTCTCGGGTTAACTAGTCTCGGGTTAACTGATCTCAGGTTAACTAGTCTCGGGTTAACTGGTCTCGGGTAAACTGGTCTCGGGTTAACTAGTCTCGGGTTAACTGGTCTCGGGTTAACTGGTCTCAGGTTAACTAGTCTCAGGTTAACTAGTCTCAGGTTAACTGATCTCAGGTTAACTGGTCTCGGGTTAACTGGTCTCGGGTTAACTGGTCTCGGGTTAACTAGTCTCAGATTAACTGGTCTCGGATTAACTGGTCTCGGGTTAACTAGTCTCGGGTTAACTAGTCTCGGGTTAACTAGTCCCGGGTTAACTGGTCTCGGGTTAACTAGTCTGGTTAACTAGTCTCAGGTTAACTGGTCTCGGGTTAACTAGTCTCGGGTTAACTGGTCCCGGGTTAACTGGTCTCGGGTTAACTAGTCTGGTTAACTAGTCTCAGGTTAACTGGTCTCGGGTTAACTAGTCCCGGGTTAACTGGTCTCGGGTTAACTAGTCTGGTTAACTAGTCTCAGGTTAACTGGTCTCGGGTTAACTAGTCTCGGGTTAACTGGTCCCGGGTTAACTGGTCTCGGGTTAACTAGTCTGGTTAACTAGTCTCAGATTAACTGGTCTCAGGTTAACTGGTCTCGGGTTAACTAGTCTCGGGTTAACTAGTCCCGGGTTAACTGGTCTCGGGTTAACTAGTCTGGTTAACTCGTCTCAGGTTAACTGGTCTCGGGTTAACTAGTCTCGGGTTAACTGGTCTCGGGTTAACTGGTCTCAGATTAACTAGTCTCAGATTAACTAGTCTCGGGTTAACTGGTCTCAGGTTAACTAATCTCAGGTTAACTAGTCTCGACAGCACACAAGCCAAAAGTAAATGCGTAGCTCACCGTCGTGCTTCTGCTTCCCTCTGTAGAGTCCTCTGAACATCGGGTCGGTGAGGTTCACACCGATATCTGAAATGGGAAGGATGGAAGTTATCGATACTGAAATATTTCACCAAACATATTGTGATTCATTTTGGATCGTGCATTTTGACTGATATTCTCTTATGATATAGTTATGATATGATACAGTGATCCTGCTGGAATGTCGCCTCTTGAAATAATATATATATATAATTGATCAACTTCTCATCTCAGTACACATTTTAACTCCTATTGTTCATCATGTCATCTCAGCTGCTTGTAAATATGTAAAACTACGAGCATTTTTTAAAGTGCATGATCATGAGCCAAACCTGCACATGGTTAAGGCTTCAATTTCCCAGTGGGTTGAGGGTTTGATTCCCACTCTAATATTGTGCAACCACCACCTTTCTTGACTCTATCTGCATTCACTTTAATGCCAAGCACAGTACCTGTTGCTGATGTATAAGCTGTCATCAGGAGTTGTGAAATGCTTTAAACCAAAATCAAACCATCTGACATGTTCGTGCACACATCTGTACAGTTGGTAACTGCTGTGTTGTCATTTCTCAGCAGGGCTAACTCAAACTAGCTCCCATGCTAACTCAAAACACACATGCTTGTCTGTTTACCACCATTACCAGCATGCACTGACTCTCATCTAACCTTCTCTTTCTGTCATGTAATGTAAACATCAAACACAAGTGTCTCACCGATGAATTTGTGCTGAGCCATGTTTGTAAGAGCAATACTTCTAAAAAGAACCACACATGCAGCTCTCACCAATCCCATAATGCGTCAATACCGTAAGTACTGTAACTGAGAGCAATCACATTATTGGTATAGTTAGCTTTTTTGTTACTTTCCCTGCTCTCCAAAGGTTCTAGACGAAAGATAATATGGAGCGCGTTTGGTTGTAGTTAGCCGTTATTACTAACATCTGTGATTAAATTGTGGGAAAAAGGGACAAAATAAACATCCAAGAAAATACGTTTGCGCATTCTAAGTGCACTTACGGTAATAACGTCCACACGCCACATAGTCCCAGAATCCACCGCGCCGCTCGCCGAGAAGGTGACAGGGGACGGTGAAAATGGCCACTGCCTATCTCACTCACCACCAGAAGGTGTTGCGGCTTTACAAGAAATCCCTTCGACACCTGGAGTCATGGTGCATCTTCAGGTAAGAGGGGCTTGTCTTCGTTTAAGAACCGCGAAAATAAGAACATAACACGTCGATGCTGTACCGTAGACAGTCTGTGTTTGCTGTGCTGCTAAGCTAACCAGCTAAACTAAGCTAACGGCTAGCCAGGTCACCCATTCCAGTCGAGTTATAGCCTTATATCAAACAGCTAAACTTACAAATGTAGTCTAATAGATCTGAATAGATAAATACAGAAATCATCATACATTATATACATTAAGCGAGTTTACATTTTAGGAATTCACTTAGTGAGAAATCTTACTTCTCATTTGCTCACCACTCCAAACACTGTTCTGTGAAATCTATTATTGTTATTACTTAAGTAATTAATCAAGCTATTAACTCTGTTCCAGATGATGAACTGATTAATTCTTTTTTTTGTCAAATGCTGTTCAGTTTAAGTAAGTAGTAGTTAAGTATGGTAGGTATAGTATAGTATAGTATATATATATTAGTCAAAAATGAATGAAGTTATTCACTCTAGATGTGGTCAATATACAATTTACAATATCTGAGAATAAGTTACACATTGTAATAAAAACAACAGAGAAAAAAACAAATAGAGCCAGAACCATACTAGGCATGTGAGACCAGTATTTAGGGTTTTGAGTTAAAAGTTACATGGAGTTATACCCAGACGTTACATTGCAGACAAGAATTGTGAAGAAGAATCAAGAACAACTTCGACATTGTCAAGCTTCTCGATGTTACAGTGTAAACAGGAAACGCACTGTCGTGTTTCTTCTGAAAACAATTAGCACACATGATAATTTTGTTTGTGTCATGTTCACGCTGTATCTGCACTAGAAGTCTTGCGGTAACAGCACACATCTGAGTCTCTCTCTGCACTCTCATTTGTATGGTTTAAGACGTGTAACTGTTTTTTAAATTTTTTTATTGTTACAGAGACAAATACCGGTTCTACGCCTGCATGATGCGAGCTCGTTTCGATGACAGCAAGGACGAGAAGGACATGGTGAAGGCCACCATGATGCTGAAGTCGGGAGAGGAGGAGTTCTGGGCCAACCAACACCCTCAGCCCTACATCTTCCCCGACTCCCCCGGCGGGACGTCCTACGAGAGATACGAGTGCTACAAGGTGAGGCAGGGCGTCACGGGCTGCGTCTGGATGTTATTATCCTGTGGATACACATTTCTTCTTCTTCAGTATTTTATCTCTTACTTTATGAAGCTCACAACTTGAGACACGAAAACAACACAATTATTTGAACTTATTAGTTTGAGAGTTTTCCTGTAAACGTCTCTGTGAGGCTACAATAGGTTTGTAAGCTGTTTCACATTTTTCCCTTTTTTTCTGTAACATAAAGCCTAGGGATGTTTCAAACACAACCTTAAACTTTTCATAAAATGTTCACAACAATGTGACCGATATCGACATGCAGCACTATGTGGTCTATCGAGTCGTTACTGCCCTCTGCTGGAGATGTAAGGGGTGTGCAACTACGACCATCTACGTCACATAATCTGACAAATTCTGTCCTCAAATCTTGAGCGAGTTTTTAGCAAAGAAAAGGAACACTTGAATGTACTTATTTAAGATTAGAATAATGACAGGAAGATGCAGACGATCGTAATGTAACGTCCTGAGCTCCGCTCTGTTCCTGCAGGTCCCAGAGTGGGTGCTGGACCACTGGCACCCCTCAGAGAAGGCCATGTACCCCGACTACTTCTCCAAGAGGGAGCAGTGGAAGAAACTGAGAATGCAGAGCTGGGACAAAGAGGTGAGCGTTTCAGCACCCGGTCCGTCTACACATCACATGTTTTACATTCCACCGTGTCGCCTCCTCTTTGCGCTTTACAAGAAGCAAAATAGACATTATAGTCCTACCTATTTATACCCTTTTAATATTTAAGGTACTTTGATCAGTGCAGAAAATGAGCTCTGTGGCAAACAGACGTTTATGATACTTGCATGTTTGGTTCAGCACGTTAATCGTCACAATTGATCTTGGTTCCAGGTCGCCCAGCTGCAGGCTGAGACTTCAGCCGGAGGCCCCAAGACCGAAGCCCTCCCTCCCGCCCGCATTGAGGGAGACCTCCCCCCTCTGTGGTGGCAGTACGTCACCCGCCCCAGGGAGCGCCCCACATAATAACCCTCCACCCAACAATCTTCAACACACAGCAACAACAACAACAACAACAACAGCACGACATCTGGCTGAATTTACATATTTCTGTGAAGAATGTTTGACGAGTCATTCACCTGTGCAGGTTGCACAGCTGAGAAAACAACCTGCCTCAATTCACACTGATGTGACTTTGGGAAGTCCTGTAGATGTATCAATGAATACCTGTAACTATTAATAAATAATTATATGTAAATGTGTGTGTTGTGTTCAACTGCAAAAAGAAAATCCTCTAAATCTAGACCTCTACAATGAGTAAAAAGTGAGGTAAAGCATACTAACTTTAATTTGTTCCAAAACATCTTTCCTACCTCCAAATATCCCCCGAGTTTAAACGTGTCTTTATAGATCTTCTCATATAACTCTGCATATATATATATATATATATATATATATATATATATATATATATATATATGAACGTATATATATACATTGGATATTCTCCAAAAAAGCACGAGGAGTGTTTTATAAGTTCTGTATTAAAATGCACATATGCTTGCTTATAAGACCTCTGCTCAGGTGGGAGCTAAAGAGAGCTTTGCTGGGAATTTTGTGCAGTCAGCAGACTCTATGCACCAATAAGAATGATAAAGGTGTAGTTTGCTCCACCCTGACAGGTGCAACAAAACTTCCAAGAGAGGGAGGGTCAGTCTGCACCCTCCTGTGATGCATTCGAATCATCCAAAGAGAGTGAAATCACTTATTGTGGGTGAACCAGGGTCTGTGCACGGACCCTTAAAGGTGTAGACGTAACACTTTGACATCAGTGTCTTTACTGGTGCAACAGACGAAGCAGAAGAAGTCCGTAATGATTATGAGCCTCTAAATGTGACATTAAAGGCGCTGGATATATGCTGAGAAATCAAAGTACTTACAGTTATAGTTAGTTTACTCATACAGCATAAAAAGTGCATTTGTTGGGGACTATTTTCAGCAGTGTATTAATACATAATTTGGTACGTGGGAGTTCTGGCAACCCCTGGAGGCAGCTGGCAGTCCTAAGAAAGCTGCAAGCAGGGCTTCAGCTATGGCGACAAGCGCGGCCTGAAGTTGCACGGTCGCATCATCATGGTCACCTCCTTCAGAGAGTAGAAGTCTGACTCCTTCCAGGAGAACCAGACAATGCCATCCGGCCCGAGCAGGTTCTGAGCTTTCAGAGAGTAGCGCCCCCCCTGGTGGAAACAAAGGGTGTTTCACAATTAACATATTTATAAACCTGAGTCCTACAAAATCTAGTGGCGTGTTGTCTCTGACCTCGTAGTAGACGCCGTTGAGGTTGGTGTAGAAACACTGGTGGAACCACCAGCCGGCGTGGCTGATCTCGGCACAGATGTTGCCGGTGTCTGGCGTGCTGAAGTCGTGCTGGTCGTGGTACCAACCGAACGAATCCTCCACCGTTCCACTGAAACCAGACACATGGAGGCGGTACCGGTTCTCCTCGTTCTCTATCCTGCATGAGGAGGAGAGGAAACCATAAGAGTAGAGAGATCCACTTGTCCTCCAGCCCCCTGACTGTCCTCTACATGTTACCATCTTGGTTTTTTTTGCAACCAGAAGGGACACAAGGGGGTGGAGCTAAGTACAACCGACATTTTTCAGTGACCAAAATGTTACAATTATCTTTTAAAGTTAAAGTTCTCAGACAAAAGCACAGACAACTTCTTGACAGGAAAAAACGCTCTGGTAGCGACCTGTCAATCACAGTAAGCAACTAGAGATTGAGACCATAAACTCATGTTTACAATGTTTACTGAGGTAATAAATCAAGAGAGAAGTAGAGTCATTTTCTCATAGACTTCTATACAACCAGAGGAGTCGCCCCCTGGTGGACACTAGAGAGAATGCAGCTTTAAGACATGAAGCTTTGGCTTCACTTTTCAGACCCGGAGGTTGACGTCTGGTCTGATGTCTCTGTATTGTTTACGACTCATCTACATCATCCGGTCTGACTACCTGAAGCTGTGGTACAGGGCGTGTTTGTGGGCGTGGCTCCAGTCGTGCAACTCGATGCGGAGGCTGTAGTGGCCCTGGTTGGACAGCAGGTGGAGCTGTTGGTTGCCCAGCCAGTGTTCCTCTCGTGGCTCGCCGAAGCCTTCGCGGTACTCCGACCAGCCGCGGTTAAAACTCACCAGGCCGCCGCGCCGCCGCTGAAACACAGTCCAGCCTCCGCCTGGAGCACACACGAAGAAGAAATATGTCTTTGTGTCTATACCTTGTACTAGATAACGCGAGTGTGTGTCTCACCCTCGGTCTCCATGTCGCAGTAGACGGGCAGGGCAATGCCTGGCGACTGGATGATGGTGTAAACACCGGAATGACGAACACCGTTGTAATACAGAGACGCACAGTCGGATGGACAGAAAGACAAGCGCGGTCCATCTGAGGGACGGAGACAGAGAGACATGAAACGGTCAACTAATGATGAAACTGTGAAATCCTGAGTTGTTCAAATCTTGTCATTAGCAGTTTTTATAATGTGTGTAAACAGGTTATAATTCTATTTATGTTGCTGTGAAAACATCCTTCAAACAACTGGATTTATTCAAGTTTCTCACCAACACTACATTTAATTAGTTAGTTAGAAAACATTGCATTTACATGCTGACATTATAATTTTCCTTTACATGATACTAATTTTCACTGAACAGCCTGAACGCATCATAATGTAACTTCAGGGAACCTCCATTGGTTAGCCGTTAGCGGTGCTGCTAACGCTGCTAGCTCTCCTCCTGTCAATTTAAACACGGATCGGTTGTTTACAATGTAACATTATCAGAGATCGGCAACGAGAAAAGCACGAATGGCGATGTCCTGATCGCACGTTGTGATGGTTAATATAATAATGAATTCCACCGCTCTTCTTGGCAAGACCTGCCCTGCGAAGCTGGTTTAGGCAGAGACAATTGGTTAAGTTGAGGTATTGACCTTGAGTAGTTAGGGTCAGGATAGCCCATTGGTCGGGGCATAGGACCCGAACAAATCAGGATATCGGGACCTCGGGGAGCTTGGACTCCCGGCCAATCCTAGCACTTGAATGCTTTACAGGGCGGCGTCTTGCCAAGAAGAGCAATGGGATTCATTATAACGCCTCCGGTAGCTGCTGCATGCTCTCCTCCGGACTAGTGGAGGGGAGGATGAAATAAAAAATGAAAACGTAACAAGTTGTTT
This sequence comes from Anarhichas minor, assembly GCF_050575085.1. Classification (NCBI taxonomy): domain Eukaryota; kingdom Metazoa; phylum Chordata; class Actinopteri; order Perciformes; family Anarhichadidae; genus Anarhichas; species Anarhichas minor. The sequence continues at coordinate 31,047 of NW_027466662.1, forward strand.
TCTCATTTCTATTTTTTCTCGTCCCCTTTCTTCGGATTATGTGGCTATTTCTTACACATTGCACCTTTAACTGTTAACAAAACATAGGCTGCAAAATCTGATTTTTGTATGGTAAAGTCAAATACATGTTGAATGCCCTGCAGCAACACAGTGCTGCTGTGTGTCGTTTTGATTGGGTTAAAAAGTTCCAGTTAGGTTGCATGAACCTCATCATGCAACACGCAATTCATGCAACTCACCACTGTGTCGGTTGCATGTGTACCTGGTGGCAGTGTGTCTCGCGTGCCGAGCAGCGGCGTCGTTCTGACGACGTTGATGGCGCAGCCCGTGTTGCGGCTCATGCGTTGCGCGGCGGCGGCGGCCGAGAGGTTGCGTAGCTGCGTCTGCAGCTCGTACAGCAGCGCCGCGTGCACCAGGAGCAGCGTGTCGGCCTCGGTGTGACGCAACTCCAGAGAATGCAGGCGCTGGTCGAAGGGCGACTCTACACTAACTCTTTCTTCACCCTGAGAGTTAAAAACAGAGAAGAGTTGGTGAGGTTTGACGTTGTTCTCCTGTTGTAAACAATGGGGCCTTAAAAAAGGAAGTAAGCAGTATAATTTCAAAGGAATGCTCAATGCATCTACAAAGTGTGTTTTTTAAATCTTTCAAACCAATTTATTTGTAAATATATTTAAATATGTGGTTTAAACTTCCAAACACATGTCTTCCAATATATTGGGCGGTTGAGGTTAAAGGGACAGTGTGTAACATTTAGGGGGATTAATTGGCAGAAATGGAATATAATATTCAGAACTACGTTTTAATTAATGCATAATCGTCTTCCACAGGTCCGCCATCTTGCACCTCCATGTTTCTAGAATGGACAAACTGAACGCTGGCTCTTGGGAGAGCCATTCGCGTTCTTACGTTACCCAAAGGTAGAGATCCGTACCAAATACATGGTATCAAACAGGCCCAGGTGCTAAATTAGGGGAGTATTAATAAACTCTGACGTTTCTGTTCTTTTTTTATTATTCCTTTTTAATGTTTAGGTGTAATTCATTATCACACTGCAGTGCTCATCTCAGCTCTCTCTGTCGGGGTGAGCTCCTCCAACTAAACACACACATAGACACTGTTCAACAAGCATGACCATGTAAACAAAAGTGAAACCTAATTCAATCAACTCTGTCAGCAGTCTCTCACCCGATCAGCCAAATGTTTTTTTTTTTTTTACAAACAAGCTTAAGCTAAAGCTGTCTGTATGTAGTCTGTTTATCATAGTCTGTTCTCGTAAACTTCTCAAAAAAAATGGAGGTACTACAAAGAGCCTATACGCCGTCTGAAGATGAAATTTACGGCACACGGATGAATGCGTACTCGCGGATACAGAAACTATAATTTTGGTTATTTTGTTTGTCTTCATTTTGGGAGGATTTTACTACTGCCTCATTTGTGTGGTACAATCAATTAAATTACCAAGATGTCGGATCACCAAAATGAATACTTTTCAATTACAGGACACACAAGTAGGTACATTTAGCCCATTGAGTAGCTTCTATGCTCAAAGGGAAGGGAAAGCATTCCTCTACTAGGACTTTCGTCAGCAAACAATGGCAACATTTACAAAAACAAGCAAATATCAGACAGCAGTCTTAACTCGACTTTGACCAAAGGCGGCCCCCGAGACACTCCAGCCCAGAAAAATACTCTCTGGGTCGGGCAGACCAAAAGGCCTGCAGCTAATCCTGTTAGCATTCAGGGTTAAGGAGGACTTAGTGGGTGTCAATACAGGGAGATAAAGACAGACAAAGATAAATAGAGACAGAGAGAGAGAGAGAGGAGGGTGTCCCAATAATCTTTGCCCCTATAAAATATAAACTGCATGTATGTGTACATTATCACAGTTATTGTTAGTGTTTGTAGCATTGCCTGTATTGTTTCTGTTCAGTTTCAGTGCTAAAAGCATTTAGCTTGTGAGGCAGTGCGTTAGCGTGAATATCAAAGTACAACTGAGGCCGACTGGACATGTGGCCTGTTGTTGATGCCAGATAAAAACTCACCAAAATAATTGGTATTAATCTTTTGGGGAACACGGATATCTGTGCAAACGTTTATGACAATCTGACGTAAAGCTTTTCAGATACATCACTCTGGACCAAAGTGCTGGACAGACATCAAGCCTACAGAGGGCTGCGTAGTAAAATAAAACTGTAAAAAGAAAGTGGTTGAAATAGATGAATAATACTAAACAAATGTTTAATCCAACGTAAAACCTGTTGAATTATAAAATATAGATAAATGTATCATTATCAATCATTGAGTCGACTCTAGAGGTATCTACTCGTGAATTTTATGTTGTAGAACAAAACTTCTAGAGTAAATCTCTTAATCTTGTGTTAACCACAGACCTCATTTCAGGCTACTAACCAAAATCCCATTAAAAAAACCCTGTGACTTTGAGAAGAGGGAACCAGATGTCAAAGAATTCTACATCATGTTCAGGTGTTAGGACTCACTCCTGCAGGACTCTATTTATAACATGTCCAACTATTTCTTTAAGAAAGTGAAAAGCTGCCATTTCATTCAAACAGAGACAAACTGTGAACTAGTGTACAGCCGTGTACCTGCACCTCCAGGGACTTGACTCGATGGCGGTGGTTCCTCAGCTCCTCCTGCAGCTCTGACATCGTCTCCCTCAGCTCCTCCAGCTGCTCCTTTCTGTTCTGGTTCTCGTGGAGCCAATATGAGATGTCGTCTGTGCAGCGGAACATATCCGGGCAGCGTTGCTGCGACGTTCCCACCGGCACCGGAGGCAGCGTGGCCATCAGCCGGCACTGGCCACTAGACGTCAGCTGGCTGCTGTACTCGCCGCACTGTGCCGATGAACTGACAATAGTCCGGTTGAAGCTTTGGTTGGTTCTGTCGTTAACACCGGTGTCGCTGCTGCGTATGAATGGTGGGGAGTTCGCTGACAGGTCGGAGTGTGTTTCCAGGAGGAAGGGAAGAGGATGCCAGTCAGCGTCCTCATAGTTGTCTTTGTTTGTGTCCCAGTTTGTGTCAAAGTCTGTGTCTGCTACATCCATGCTTGTTTGGATGTTCATGTCCAGTACATCCCCGTTATTTTCTGTGAAGGTATTGGGGTGTACGTCCTCTTCGTGTCCAACGTCTGGACGTTCATCGGAGGCCGCAAAGTCACCGGTGACATGGTGACACCGGCGGGTCAGTAAGACAAAGGTCAGTAGAATGGATCGCCAATTCATCCTAAACATTCAGTAACTCACCCTCACTGATTGTTGCTGATTTTTATTTTAATCCATAGTAACTTCAAGTGAAGTCATCGGTTTGAATTAGCTGATCAACATCAAGGTCAGACGTCATAGCTACAAGTTGAGGTCCAGACTTCACCCAAAGTTACACTTGGTTTGTAGGATGGGGAAAAAAATGTACAAAACACAGCAGAAGTCCATGGATTTTATTGTCCATGAATTGTGACTTAAACACAATCCGGTTCTCCCTCTTCAAACTCTGTAACATCCCAGCCAGGTTTCTATGAAGGTGCTCAACCTGGTTCAGTGGCCCATAGACTAGTGCTTTAACATTCACTGGATTGGTAGAGGAAGAGATCTCTGAAAGTCTTGTTAACTTTTAGCCCAGGAAACACAGTTACAATCAATGAGAAGAGCAGTTTTCTATACATCATTATGATTTTACCAGCAAGCCTTGAAGTTCTTGAAGAGAGAAACCTCTTTGACATGAAAAGAGTAGTTTTAGACAGGGATGATGGTCCTTCTCAACCAGATCTAAACCAAGCCCCAGATCCTGCTACGGTCCCAGCCAGGTCAAAGGAAAAGTTCAGACCTGCTGGTTCAATCTTCCACTTCGGTTGAAACAAACTGTTGAAGAGCAGAAACAAAGTCTGGATCACATTTACACATACTTTTGACAATGTATACCACAAACACAAACGTACTGGACAACTTCAAGCTTTCAAATTTGTTAATTTGTGGGACAAATCTACTTTACATCTTGGGTAAATTAAGACCCTATTCAAACCAAAACGGGAGTGTATCTATGTTCCCAGGGACCTAAGTTTGCAGGCTCATATGGTTTACAGGGTCCTAAGTTCAGGGTCCTTTGTTTCAATGGTCATAAGTTCCCGGGTCCTATGTTTCTAAGGTCCAATGATCCCAGGGTCCTATGGTTTACAGGGTCCTATGTTCTCAGGGTCCTGTTTCCAGGATCCTAAGTTCCCATGAAAAAACAGATGCAAGAAACTAAAAGTTCATGGAAACCCAGGACCATTAAAACGATCCCTGTTGGTGCATTCAAGGATGCTCCGACTTCTGAGATTCAAGAGTCAGCTGATGCACAGAAACCTTAAAGAAATAACCAAATGTAGATACTATGAATCTTTATTCCTGCCGTTGGACGTAAAAACATTGTCATTGAATATAAACTTGCGTGTTTTGCAAAATCATTCAATATCAACAATCTTCTCTGACATTCGTGTTGTTCTTTTCACAGTGTCTACGTCCTATGCGCTTGCTTCCTTGTCCATAAATGCAACTTCAAGAAAGTTTTCAGAACAGTCCCTGCTTTCAACTGTATCACCACACGATGGCATCGCAACTTTGACAACAAAACTAAAGGTGAACTGTTAACTGTGAGTGTCTAAAGCACTGGCAACAGAGCCAGTGAGCTAAAACTTAAAATAAACAATCCTTTGCTTTGCAAGAATTTTACATTTAATGTAAATCACACTCCTACCTGTTGCCCTGTACGTCCCAGCATTGCAACGCTGAATTCATCTCAATGGAAAAGCATCAGGACAGCCAGGAGACTATTTGTGTGTGTGTGTGTGTGTGTGTGTGTGTGTGTGTGTGGGCACCGGGTATGACATCTTATCCTGATAATCCTCTAATGGGATTGGCAGCAATTGGCCTTGAAGGTAATAGATTACATTTAATGGGTTCAAAGTAATGTGACGACAAGTTACAGCAACTGAAAACTGATCGCAGATCTGATCTGTTCATTTCATGACCATATAGTCAATCACAGGTGCAATAATATAAGTTCTCATTGTTGGCTAAAACAGCATACAAATAAACAAATTAAATGTTCCCTCATATACACATTTTAGTGGATACTGTATTGTATATGATTTTTAATGTTCATATAATGCTTATAGATGTTTAATGGGAGGAGCCTAACAGTAACTTGCTGTAGGCTTAGAATCAGCCCTAATCCCCGACAATGTTAATTACATCCCATGATACTAAACGTTAAACACAACAAACCACATACTAATGATATTGGACACAAGTTTCCAATATAATCACAAAATATATATATGGACACAAAATCCAAAAGTACTTTGAAGTTACAGAAGTAGAACTTCGTAAACTGAAACAAACTGTGATTCTGTGAATATTTATTGCAGGTAGTTGAACTTAACATGTAATATTCTTTTATTTCTGTTCAGTGTAGACAAAAGGACAGAAAGACGGACTGAATTTAATTGCAGGAGTCGGTGAGTAAAGTGCCTCCACTTCTGATACTGTGTCGATAATGTCATCGGTTGGCTCTTCTGCCCGTGTCATCGTGCCATTACCTCTTCATGTTTTTCTTGAGCATCCTAGAGAGTGCGTGTGTGTGCGTGTGTGTGCGTGTGTGTGTGTAATGGGCTGAATGGAGGTTCAAGGCTGTGGGAGTCCTCTAATGGGTTTATATTTACCTGCCTGCCTCCAGAAGATGCTCAGTTTGTTCCATTAGTAAAACAGAAAAAAACCAGACGCAGTCGAGTCTTTGTCTGAATCAGACTTGAGAACAAAACAACAGAACTTGAGTTCTCGATAGAGAAACAGTTTGAACGAAAATGTATGTTTTGTAACAAACATTTTTTAAATTTTGAGAACACAGCAAGGGAAATAAGATTGCTTAGCGGTAACTGATCTTTGTATTTTTTACAGAATAATGTGTGTAGCTTTGATATAGATATTAACAAAAGGTCTTAGAGGGAGATTCTTGGTGGATGTTGACAGTTTTTGGAGCTCCCAGACAAAAAGCCTCCAGATCAGAGGCAAATCAGTGTTGGTTCTTGTGTGAACTGTGCACAGACAGATGAATGATGAACAAAGGAAATGGTGCCTCAATCAACAGGCTTAAAAAGGGGCTCAATGGGTATTGGTTTTCTACAAAACTTTATAATGTTTTGTAGATCAGATATGATTGATTTCAGTATTTTTTCTTCCTCCACTTGCTTCTATTTAATTGATTTCTGTTCACTTTTTCTTTGTGGGTTTGGTTCCACTTACCCGACCAATCACCAACGCAAAGTTGCCAAGATTGTCGGAAAAGTTGCAAAAGTGTTCGGAAACAGATCTTCCAAATCCGATGTTGGAACGGTTCCTTTTTCAGACCATCTGCACTTCTGTTGACGGTGGTGGAGGTAGAACTGACAGAGGCTCCTGGTGCATGAAGGGTCTTAAAATGAGGCTACCAACGGATGATTAATCTTAAAGTGAGGAGTGGCTTTGGACACAGAGCTTCAAAAAAATGAAGTTGATCCTCATCAACCTTTTCCCCGGTGGTCCGTTAAACAAGTCAATCCCCTTTCAGATTAATCATTAGTCACAGAGAGGGCTCAGAGAATGGAAAGATGCTGCAGCAGGTGTGTGTGTGTGTGTGTGTAACTGTAGACGCTGACCCCGCAGGTTTGAATCCCCTCTTCCACCCCTGTGACACCATGTCGGCTTGGTGTTAATCTGCCTGATGCGTTGGCTGACATTTAACACGTTAGGAGGCGGAGGGAGACTTGCCTGGTGCGTCTCTGTCTTTTGTTGTGCCTCTACGTTTTTTTGTCCTGAAGTCTTCAGCTTTGGAGTTTGAAGGTTGATGTGTTTCCTCCGTGAAACCACCAAATAAACAACAACGTCATTATTAAAAACATACATTTGGATGTATCAGGAAACAGCTAATATCTACCTGCTGTGGTCACAAGGTGAAAACAGACTGCTCAGATAGAACTATTATGCATGTTAAAAGTTACTTTAGAACCCATCATACCATATTAGTTAGTATGCCAAAAGAAGATTTAGTATCTCCCAATACAAGGTATGTTTAATGCAGTATTCCAAAAATGGAGTGCAGCAGGGATGGCAGATTTTTGTTGGCCAACCAGGAAGTTAACATCACTGGTTCCCCCGACAAAACGCCAATGGGATTCTTCCATTGGACTTTGGATAATCTTCACAAATCAACACCACTTTCTTGATTTTTGAAGCGTAAACGGAGTCGGCAGAAGTAAAAAGCTAACGTTAGGCTATAAACTTAACACCATGGTTGTGAGTGAACACAACAAGGGTGTGAAGGCGGACTAGTCGTTTCATTTAGCGACCGCTTTTTTCAAGACACGTAAAAGCTTCAACATTTACGAGAGGGCTATTTACTGACATATTTTATATCTGCTTGTGTTAGCCACAGACCTTATTTCATGCATCTAACCAAACACTTATTCAAAAAACCCATTGAGTGCAAAAATGCTGACTCATTTCTGGGTTTTAGGACTCGTTCCTGCAGCGCTGTATATCCGGATTTCCTGCTGCATGCTGTTCTGAACTACAATCCTAAGATACATCACATCTACTGAGAGCAGAGGCAGACGACAGCTCATTGACAAAGGTCGCCGGATATGAGAGCGAGCAACGTCATCATCCTCGGTAGCCCAGCGCGTCAAACTACGACGCTCCACTACGGTCGCAGTAAACACGAGGTTAACGTTGTGAATCCAAACAAAAACACAAAAGGATAAAGGGTTCAGAGTTCAGGTACAAGTGCACTTTCAGTTTCAGGTGGCTTCTTCTTAAGTTTCCGGCTTCCACTGGAAACCCAGTGTTCAACATCACATCGCTATGATTTGTGGTTAATTCGCTTGGACAAAGTCTGCAATAATGCATACCTACAGAAAGGGTTCATAATGGACTCAAAATGTCTCTGAGAGAGCCCTCAAACACTCGATGATGGTATAAATACTGCAGGACTGATGAGGGAAATGGAGAACAGGTGAGCAGGTCAGGTGATGGAGGGAAAATCAGGAGGGAGGGGCCAGATGTGGGAGTCAGGTGACTGGGACAGGTGGATAAGTGTGAGGACATCTGGTGGACAGGTAGAGAAGAGCAGTGAAAGGGCCTGAGGAGGCAGAATGGGCAAATATAAACACAACCGAGGGAGATATTGAGACGCTATCTTAGCGTGTTAACATGCTAACACTGACTAATTACCACAGTACAGTTGTACAGCTGAGACTTCTGGGAATGCAGCTACTTTTGCAGATATTTGGTCAAAAACAAAAGTTTTGGACAAATTTAAATGTAGACCAGATGATAGCGCTAAAAAACGCTTATTACAATTCATCCTGAAGGGAAGATGAAGGAGTACCAAATGTTATGGTAATCTGTCCAATGGTTGAGATAAAAAACCTCACGGTGGCGCTGAAAGAAAAATCAGAGGATCACCAACGTCAGTGGGGTTCATCCTCTGGGGAACATGAATGTCTGTACAAACTCTCCCAGCAGTCTGTTAAATAAATGTTGAGATATTTCAATCACAAGAGCCATATTTTATTTAATATAACTGGAGGAATATAAGAATAAATCAGGTTTATAACCAGAACTTTCCAACAGTTTTCGGTTTTCTTCACAATGAGCTGCGTCTTTTCCTTGAAAGTTCAGCTTTTTGAGTTGGGAAGTTTTCATTGGAGCGTGTGTGCGTGTGTGTGTGTGTGTGTGTGTGTGTGTGTGTGTGTGTGGGTGGAAGAGGGGGATGATGTTTCATTGATTGTCTATTTTCATGCAGCAGTGTGTGTTTGCAACCATGAATGAGAAAAATGATTCGGAGATTTCAGGTAATGACGTCATCATCGTATGTGTGTGTGTGTGTGTGTGTGTGTGTGTGTCCTTGGCTGACAGGATATAAAGTCGCCTGGTCAGTTGGAAGGACTAAAGTGGAGAACAACAGAAATCTCAGTCCAACAGCTGAACGAACTGAAAACAGCAGCGAGAGAGAGAGAGAGACGGCGAGGTGAGTGTCTGAATATTATGATCTTTTTCTTTATTCAAATTATATTAAAAAGCTGTTTTCTACGTTCTACTCGTGAAAAACCTTTAAACTAAAAGGAGGACAGATGTAAAATAAAGAAAAAGCAAAACAAAAACATAATTATCATAATATTGATAATAATAATATTGATAATAAGCAATATCACATCAAAACAGTGATTACAAAGTGCTTTATAAAAGGCAAACGTAATATAATAAATAAAGAGTTTTAAAGATATGATGAAAAGAAGAACTGCGTGAATACATGGAATTTAAAATACGTTCAATTATATTTGTAAGAAGAGAGAACAGAGGAAACATGTTTCTGTGGTGATTATGTGACATTATTCATTTTTGAACTATGAAATATAATAATACTATCGGGATGCTTTTGTGGTCATAAGAAACAGTTTTGTGCATCATTATATTATAATACTCAACATACACAACATAACATTAGGTGCATTCTGCAATTTAAATGAACAAGTTCATTAAAGTAGTAATGTTCTGCTATTATCTTGTGATCATAAAAGAACAATTCCAGTGATTAAAAAGAAAATATTTAATAACACGTTAACACGTCATCTGAAACCAGAGGGGAATATTAAAACAGTTTTCTTGGGTATGACATTTGAATCTTGTCAACCCAACGTAGAGAAATGTTTGAGCGGATTTTTGTGTTAGCAGTAAAAATATGTTCATGATTACGAGAAAACAACAACAACTGAAATCCATAATTATGTCCTCTCCAGTAGAACCAGGGTTCTAGTTCATTTACTGTCACTTGTTCACATTATTGTATATTTTTAATATACTAGTTTATTATCACTTCTTTTCTTTGTTTTTTTTAGGATTTTATTGTTTGATATTTACTCCACACTGTTTCTTATTTTGAAATATATATATATATATATATATATATTTATATATGTAAATATATAACTTTATTTAGTGTGCTGTGCTGTAAATATGTTTTAGCTGTGGGCCTACATTCAACACAGTAAAAGTGTTGTGATTGTGATTGTTAAAATGTTTTGTTCTCATGGATATTAATAGTAATTGTAGATCAGTAGATTTTTTGTGTTCAATTTTAGATGATTAATTCATTTGCATTTATAATATTTACTTTTAAAACAATCATCAGGGCTTTATAAATACAGATTAAAGCCAAACAAATTAAGTTGATTGGATGTGTCACAAATGAGAAGCTTTTATTTTGAAATTACTGCAGCTGATCACAGACAGAGAAAAAGATAACAATGTATCGATGTACGTGTTGCAGAGAAATGTGTCTTGCGTGGCTATTGGTGGCTGTGGTGGTGGTGGGCGTGGCCAGAGGAGACGCCAGTCAGTGCTGGGGACATCCAAGCTGTCAGGACGTCAACTCTGAGACGAGCATGATGGTAACACACACACACACACACACACACACACCTGACTAGGTTTAAAATTAGTAAATCCTTTCACACATCTGCACACATCCTCTCTGTTGGTTACAAACATCTGCACACATCCTCTCTGTCCTCTCCTCCTGCAGGAGTGCATCAAGCACTGTCGCTCCGACCTCACCGCTGAGGTGCCCGTCATCCCGGGTGCAGCCCACCTCCAACCCCCTCCTCCTCCTGCTCCTCCATCAGACCCCGAGTCTCTACCTCCCCTCTCTTTTTTATCTCCCTCCTCCTCCTTCTCCTTCCCCTCCACTCCTCAGGCCAAGCGCTCCTACTCCATGGAGCACTTCCGCTGGGGGAAGCCCGTTGGGCGCAAGCGCCGCCCGGTCAAAGTCTACGCCTCCAACGGCGTGGAGGAAGAGTCGGCCGAGCTGTTCCCCGGAGAGATGAGGAGGCGGGAGCTAGCCGGCAAGATGATGATGATGGAGGACGAGGAGAAGGCGCAGGAGGTGGCAGAGGAGGAGGCGGAGGAGCAGAAGCAGCTCCCCAGTGACCTCCACGAGAAGAAAGACGGCACCTACAAGATGAAGCACTTCCGCTGGAGCGGCCCGCCGGCCAGCAAACGCTACGGCGGCTTCATGAAGAGCTGGGACGAGCGCAGCCAGAGGCCGCTGCTCACGCTCTTCAAAAACGTCATCAACAAAGACGGACAGCAGGAGGGAGAGCAGTGATGGAGGGAGGAGGAGAAGGAGGGAGGAGAGGGAGGGAGGAAAGAGAGGCAGGAGGAGATAGATAGAAGAGGAGCAGACAGATCCTTCAGATCCGGGCTGGGCGATATGGAGGAAAAGAAATCTAAATATCACGATATTTTTCCACCAAATACCTCGATATCGAGATGATATTGTCGTATAGATATTGATATATATGCAGATATATCTGCAGGCAACCCTGTCTCCTAGAGAATTCGTTTTTTTGTTTTTATAATAGATTAATATGTAGATTATTGCTTTAAATAATTGTTTAGTTTATAAAGTATCAGACTATAGTATAATGTCCAATTTGATGTTGTCAAATGTCTTTTTTTTTGTCCAACAAACTGTCCCAAACAATGCAATGATATGCAGAGAAAATACATAAATATTCACAACTGAGACTTTCTTTTTGGAGACTGAATCAAGGATTCAATTGTCAAATGAGGCCCGTCTCACTGTTGACTTCTCCTCCATGAAACCAAGACCGAGATGTTTCCCTCAAAGGCCTGAACACTATAGTTTCTCAACCAGCTCATGAGTGAAGGTTCCTTTCATGGAAACACACTAAAGGTTTTAATGATTTCACATGACCGATGTTTGTCTCTGCTCTGTGCTCTTCTCACTGGTCAAAAATCAGATTTTGAGTTGAGTATTTGAGTGTGAAACTCTGAATAAATAAAACCTAAAGATGATTTAAAAAGTGTGATCAGCCTTTAGTAGGTACGGGTTTTATTCGTAAAGCAAGGATGGAAATTTTCAGTAAAAAGTTTTGCAGATAAATTCAGAATCAACAAAGTTTCTTTAAATTGACACTAAAGTATCTGTGTGCCGTGTTACTGTTCACTTGTAAATAATAATGTGCTGTGTCAACGTCGTTTCTAAGAGACAGGGTTACAGGTTACAGCTGCTCCTCGATCGTCGAGGGTTGGTGAAGTTCAGGAAACTAAAACTACCTGGTGAAGATTGAGAGTTATTGTTGTCATGATTAAAGGTTAAGTGTTCACACATGAATGACAGTCAGTAACTTCACCCACAGAGATATCCTGCAACAAGAGGGAGAGGGAGAGAGAGGGAGGGAGAGGGAGAGAGAGGGAGAAGATGAGAGGAAAAATGTTTTATATATTGATTCATGTAAATAAATGTAAATGACATGAAAACATAAAGTTATTTGCAAGCAAAAGATACGAGGAATGTTTTTTTTACTATCTATCTGTCCATCTATCTATCTGTCTGTCTGTCTGTCCATCCGTCCATCTTTCTATCTATCTAGTGTAGTACCATAACATTTCCACAGGAGAGCAGCACTGTACAGACACTGCAGATGAGAATTGTTTTACTTCCGACTGTGTTTTGATACTTTGTGTCACAAAATATAAGACGTTGTAAAATGCTTCGAATCTCCAGATTCCAATGAAGACAGCAGCAGTTATCTGTGTAATATATGGACACAGCTGATTGGATGTATTATTATAATCTTTATTGGTTTTGGGGGGCAGCACCGTCAGGGTGGGATGGACATCACCTATATTTTATTGAACTATTGAAACAGCATCATCTGTTTTTTTCAGAAAAATATACATTAAAACAATTAATTTGATGAAAAGTTCTTTATTATTTAAATCAACCTAAATTACAGCAACACAACTTTATCAATGCAACATGAACTGAGACAGTGAGTGAGTGAAAGAAAGAGATGAACAGACATAAAGAGTTACAGAGTGCAGACTGAGATCAGTATCAGAGTGAAACCAGCAGCAGAGTCCCAGTGAGTCAGGTCAGGACTGGGAACACTGGTCTCTCCTCAGTGTCTCTGAGAGCGGAGTCTGGGAGCCCTGGGTGGCCTCACAGGTCACAGAGCCCACCTTCCTCCACTGGTCTGCAGGGAGCCTCAGGGTGCTGCTCCAGCTGTAGTGGCCGTCCTTCTCCAGCACCCCGGGGCTCCTGCTCTCCTCCCAGCTGCTGCTGCTGCTGCTGCTGCTGCCGTCCACCTTCCAGGCCAGACTCCAGTCTGAGGGGAAGCCCTTGTTGGCCAGGCACATGAGCGTGGCCTTCCCCTGCTGCAGCTCCTCACTGGAGGGGGGCAGCACCGTCAGGGTGGGGACGACTCGACCCACTGCAGAGAGAGATTCATGAAGTTCATGAGGCTACTAGTTCTGTTGGTCTTCCTCAGATCGGATCAAACTGATCTCAAACGTTTCACTTCCCTCTCTGAGCTCATGAACCATGACAACAGACAGGCATCACTGCTGAACCATGACAACAGACAGGTTTCAGTACTGAAGATAAAACATATGAACTGACCTTATTTTACAAAACTTTCTGAGTTTCACACTTCAAAATATCACGATAAAAATGAAGATTGTGAGGCTTTTATAGTATTAAGTATCTTAAGTATTTCTAGTTTCAAGCCAACACCTCATACATGATGACATGTGTTTGTTCTCTTCATGTGAGCAGGAATCATCACTGAACAGTCTGCTTCATTACTGACACATAACTAATATTGTTAACTGCTGAAATACTCTTTCAAACTCATACGACATGTTTATTAGCTTTAAATCATCAGTCTGGGAGAAAAAGTCAGAACCACATTAAACACTGAACTAACAATAAATAATTACTATTCATTCTTTAGCCGTAATATCAAAACTTTAACTTTTAAAATTATTTTCTTCATGAAAAGTAATGCAGAGTAGTTACAGTGAAATTATGATAATGAATCAACTTAAAGTTAAAAGTTTTGTGCAACAACATTATTCATCGGAGTGGATTTTCATCGAGCTATCGACACTGAAGACTTCAAGAATTGTTACAAATATATAAGATTTTAAATATCAGAGGAAATATTACAGTAAGCTCTACAGCTATGACATTCAAACATAATACATGTGTAATGTAAGTTATTAAGGGAGTCGATCGTACTTACAGTTAACATCCAGTCTGGTTCCTCCACCAAAAGTCCACCACAGTGATACAAAGTCATTGAGCCGCCGTACAAAAACCTCTCACTGTAGAGAGACACGCTCTCTGACTCTGACACCAACAAACTCAACAAACACGTTCACAGTTTACACAGTTTATGTTATAAATGGTTAAATTACTTTAAAATGAATTCACAAACGATACATATGTATTTAACAATGGATTTGTTTCATTTTAAACATCTATGAGTAATATTAATCGGTCTTTAAGTAAAACTAATTGATGAATGATCAAGATATTGCCAGAGAAAGACAATTATTCCTTTGAATTGTAAATAATTATCATAAACTCATGTTTATTTTATACTATAATAAATTAAAAACACTATTTGTGTTTAAATCCGTCCCACAGTGATGTTGATGTGTGTTGTAGTGAATTAGGGAGATTTTACTAAACATTCCAGAAGAAAATGTTTCCATCAAACTCAAAGCAAAGACTCTTATAAATGAGCACTGACACATTCCTGATCAATACTCTGATGAAGTGATTGATCCATTGATAAACAGCATCATCACAGTAATCCAAGTCCCTGTTGGAGTCAGTCAGAGCATTTCCATAGAGAGCCACTTTGCATCAGCAGCACCATGCTCCAGTGCTCTGGGAGAGTTTATAGTCCTGAGAGTTGAACACTGGATGACTGACAGCTGTCCTTCATCACAGCAGAAGACACAGAAATCCTCCTCATCACAAACATGACTTTGATCTGCGTCCTCATCTGGACTCTCCTCTGCTGCTGCTTCACAGGTAAAGTCCAGAGAATCAAACTCCTCTCCTCTATCAACATCCGTCCCTCTGAAATGAAGCCGACTAAACCGTGACGCTGCTTTATGTGTTTGTCTCTGTGTCCTCAGAGTCCAGAGGCCAGGTCACAGTGACTCAGCCTGGAGCAGTGAGCTCTGCTGTGGGAGGCTCCGTCTCCATCACATGTAGGACCAGTCAGAAGGTTTATAACTCAGACTTTTTAGCCTGGTACCAACAGAGAGATGGAGAAACTCCTAAACTGCTTATCTATAGAGCAACTACTCGACAATCAGGGATTTCAGGTCGTTTTACAGGCAGTGGATCAAACTCTGACTTCACTCTGACCATCAGTGGAGTCCAGACTGAAGATGCAGCAGTTTACTACTGTCAGAGTTATCATCAGATCAGCAGTCAGAGGGTGTTCACACAGTGAAAAAGCGTCGTACAAAAACCTCCCTCAGTCAGAATGAACAGAAACTGAACTGACTGCTGCAGCTGGAAGCTACTGCAGAGACTGATACACTTCACTGAAGACACACACACACACACACACACACACACACACACACACACACACACACACACACACACACATGATGTACATTTTCATCAAGAGGATTCAGTATTTCACTATTGTTGCTGTAACCATTAATGAACATTAATCACAAGAAGTTCAATGGCATAAAATAATCTTGTTGTTCATCAAATTACTCTTTCCACCACAGCTTTTTATCATCTATTCATATCCTGTTATAATCACATGTTCTCATCTGATTTACCAAAGAATCAAGAAAAGCCACGAATGAAAACATTCATATTTTCTTCCTATATCTGCATGTAAATAAAACGTATGCAAAGACACAATTACTCTGACATGAAACTCAAAAACCCAACAAATATATTGAGATTAATATTCATGCTTCACCTTGAAAACATCAAATCAATCTCTTCTCAACGTCCATCCACTAACTGTTGTTGAGCCTTCAGTCACATCCTCAGCAGACGGAGTCGTCCAGTTGTCATTGAAATGTAGATTTTTAAATTCCCAACAGGAAAACTACTGAATGGACTTTGTGCTGAAATAGTTTTAATTGTAAAGCTTCAACTTTCAACCTCAACTTTTCAGTCAACGTGGACGAGAAGTTGTTAAAGTGCAGCATGAAGATCTTCAGAGAACTCACATCTACATGAACGTGAGTGAAACAAATCTGTCCAACTGGAATAGACGGTGGGCTGAAGGTGTTTTAGTGTTGGAGATCGATCTCCATCGATAGAGTAAACTATATTCATGTTTGATATTAAATTATATCATAAAGTCCAATGAAATGTGTTGGCAGATCTGGTTCATCATATAATTTAACAAGTTTATATTTGAAGTTTGATCAGGAAGTTCACGGGACAGCTCCACTTTCTGAACCAATCAGATTGTTGAATATAAAATCATTGAAAATACGAACCAATCACATACGGCTTTAATAGAACGTCTCTCGCTGAGGATGAACCATTTAAAAACTTAAAGCAGAGAGGAGCCTTCGGTCCACCGTCTAGACCTGAAGATGACTTCCATGTTTTCTGGTTCTGTCCACACGTCCAAAACTTCTGGTTGAGTTTCTCAAACAAACTATCTGAGCTCCTCAACCTCAGCCTTCCTTAAAGCCTCATCACAGCTTTACTTGGTGAAATCTCCACATTACAAACACATCAACATGTCAAACCCACATTAATATTGATATCAGTCATCACTGACCAAAGAGATCATATTACCAAACTGGAAAAACGGAACAAAACTGTCCTCAAGTCACTGGATCAGTTTACTACCAGACCATTCAATGTCCTCCACATGTAGATATGTAAATGTGTAGATCAAAGCTCTCAGCAGAGAGGAGGAAACATGATGGAGTGTTGAGGACAGCTACACTTCACTGACTCTGTGTGTTTGCATATGTGTCCTGCCTCTCTGCTCCCAGCCGTTAAGAGGCCAGTGTTGATCAGTGGCTGTCCAGGCCTTTCAGAGACACTGACACGCCGGCAGCACGATGATGATGTCACTGACTCTACTGCTGACCACCCTGGGGCTCCTTGTTCAGGGTGAGACTCTCTTCTGAACACTTTGGTTCACCACCATGATGTTCTGCTGTGATGGAGAAACAGTGAAACAAGCAGCATTGACCTTCTTCCATCTGTTCTCCATGTTAAAGAAATGAGACTCTTCTGTTTGGATGTTGATCATCTTTCTCCAAACTGGATTTGTCTCAATAACCCTTCTGCTCTTTTTCATGTTTTCCAGATTCATCAGGAGAAATCATCCTGACTCAGTCTGCTGGACCTCAGTCTGTTGTTCCAGGACAGACTGTCTCCATCACATGTAAAGCCAGTTCAACTGCTAGTATCTACCTTCACTGGTAACTTCAGAAATCTGGAGAATCTCCCAAACTTTTGATTTATTATGCTACAAATCTTCAGTCTGGGATTTCAAATCGTTTCAGTGGAAGTGGATCTGTAACTGACTTCACTTTGACCATCAGAGGAGTTCAGACTGAAGATGCAGGAGATTATTATTGTCAGCAGGGTAACAGCTGGCCGTTCACACAGTGATACACCGTCGTACAAAAACCTCCTCAGCTGAAGAGGAACTGATCTCACTCAACAGCTGCACAGAAATACAGACACTTTACGTTTGACCAACAATGAAGATATTATAACAGAATAATATCAGGAAATACTATTTATACTGTAGTATGTTTTAATGGTAATCTTGTTGAAATAGAGTATTAATTAATACAATGAAAGTCTCATCAAAGATGAGTGGAACACTAGATAAGTTAATAAAGGTAACATGAACACTAGATCTTTGGCTCTGAAATACAATATTTATTTCCGTGTGTTCTAAAGATTATTTTTCAAGTAATTCAAATACATTTTTAAATTTTTTAGATTTTCTGTTCAAGTCAAACATTTAACTTTTCCAACAAAAATAAACACATTGAGTTTGTTTTAATGATGTCGTGTTCATAGTAAAACACATCTTATGTTATATTTATGTTACACTGCTGATACTGATACGATGATGATATAATATGCTGATGACATCATACTTCATAATTCAAATTCAATGATAGGGTCACAGTAACCTCAAAGTATTGATCATCAAATTAGTTTTTTTTAAATATACAAACAATATTAAACACAACATTATAGTATTATTACATTATTTCTGAAGAAATGTCCAAACCATTTAAAACATTAGACTCAGTTGTGTTGAATGTTTCCAGAATTAATGGAACTATAAAAACAATAATATCTGTTTCTTTTTCAATAACATGCATGAAAACAAGTAATTTGATGAAATGTTCTTTATTGTGGTAAAATAATGAAAATAAGCAAAAAAAAAACTGTGTTCATCATATAAAACAACATTGAACATGACATTATATTAACTTGAATTTGCCGTCTTAAGAAATTGGCAGAAAGTTTTTGAATTTTAAAACTCAATCTTTCTAGATTTTATTGAACTATTGAAACAGCATCATCTGTTTTTTTCATAAAAATATACATTAAAACAATTAATTTGATGAAAAGTTCTTTATTATTTTAAATCAACCTAAATTACAGCAACACAACTTTATCAATGCAACATGTACTGAGACAGTGAGTGAGTGAAAGAAAGAGATGAACAGACATAAAGAGTTACAGAGTGCAGACTGAGATCAGTATCAGAGTGAAACCAGCAGCAGAGTCCCAGTGAGTCAGGTCAGGACTGGGAACACTGGTCTCTCCTCAGTGTCTCTGAGAGCGGAGTCTGGGAGCCCTGGGTGGCCTCACAGGTCACAGAGCCCACCTTCCTCCACTGGTCTGCAGGGAGCCTCAGGGTGCTGCTCCAGCTGTAGTGGCCGTCCTTCTCCAGCACCCCGGGGCTCCTGCTCTCCTCCCAGCTGCTGCTGCTGCTGCTGCTGCTGCCGTCCACCTTCCAGGCCAGACTCCAGTCTGAGGGGAAGCCCTTGTTGGCCAGGCACATGAGCGTGGCCTTCCCCTGCTGCAGCTCCTCACTGGAGGGGGGCAGCACCGTCAGGGTGGGAGGGACATCACCTAGGAGACACCAATCAGCTTAGAGGACAGGGACCACACAGCTGTCAATCAAACACCAGACACGTGGACACCTTCACTGTGAGAGAGTTGATTTCCTCCTTTAAGGAGTTTCTGTCAGATGTTCTTTCTGCTCCACCAGTCACTCACTCACACATTGTTTCACTTCCCTTTAAGAAGCCTCTCATGCATATCAGCACAGAGAGAGTCATCATACAGAATGAGCTGAAATATATCAAACTACACTGGAGATAAAACATCAATATGTGGACAAATATTAAAGCTTAATCATCAGAAACCTTAACTAAACATTACTTATAAATATTCAGTGGAAACATTTCTGAAACGTTCTTCATGTGGATGTCAGTCATCAATAAAAACTGTTCAAAGATTTAAACATTTGGAAACAATATTTTACACAATGAAGAAGTTTTGCACATTTTCAAATATCTTTATCTTCAATTAGATCAATTCAGTTTGAATCATTCTGATTCTATATTAGTTTTAAAACAGTTTTAATTGAGGTTGAAATAAACCAAAACTTTTTAAACATTTATAGAAGTTTTATCTGTTTTACATTTCCAGCTGTTTAAGTTCCAGTAGGAGAGGAATGAGTAAATACATGTTTAGTAAAGCTGCTCTGAGTTAGTCTCCATGATAAAGGAGCAGAAATAAACACATGAATCCTAAAAGTGTACGATTAAAACAAGATGTATTCATCTGCCTCAAACATCCAAAAACTACATTTAAAACATTACTTTAGAATAATTAGTTTAGTATTATTGTGCAGAAACTTACTTCCAACATCCAGTCTGGTTCCTCCACCAAAAGTCCACCACAGTGATACAAAGTCATTGAGCCGCCGTACAAAAACCTCTCACTGTAGAGAGACACGCTCTCTGACTCTGACACAAACAAACTCAACAAACACATTCACAGTTTACACATTGCATTTAATAAATGGTTGAATTACTAAAAACGGATTCAGAAATGATACATATGTATTTAACAATTTATTTTAGAAATGTTAGACATCTATGAGCAATATTAACTTGACTTTCACCAAAATCAATTGATGATTGATCAAGATATTCCTGAAGAAAAACTCTCCAACAAATCCTGACAAATGTAAATAATAATCATAAACTCATGTTTATTTTATACTATAATAAATTAAAAACACTATTGTTGTTTAAATCCGTCCCACAGTGATGTTGATGTGTGTTGTAGTGAATTAGGGAGATTTTACAAAACATTCCAGAAGAAAATGTTTCCATCAAACTCAAAGCAAAGACTCTTATAAATGAGCACTGACACATTCCTGATCAATACTCTGATGAAGTGATTGATCCATTGATAAACAGCATCATCACAGTAATCCAAGTCCCTGTTGGAGTCAGTCAGAGCATTTCCATAGAGAGCCACTTTGCATCAGCAGCACCATGCTCCAGTGCTCTGGGAGAGTTTATAGTCCTGAGAGTTGAACACTGGATGACTGACAGCTGTCCTTCATCACAGCAGAAGACACAGAAATCCTCCTCATCACAAACATGACTTTGATCTGCGTCCTCATCTGGACTCTCCTCTGCTGCTGCTTCACAGGTAAAGTCCAGAGAATCAAACTCCTCTCCTCTATCAACATCCGTCCCTCTGAAATGAAGCCGACTAAACCGTGACGCTGCTTTATGTGTTTGTCTCTGTGTCCTCAGAGTCCAGAGGCCAGGTCACAGTGACTCAGCCTGGAGCAGTGAGCTCTGCTGTGGGAGGCTCCGTCTCCATCACATGTAGGACCAGTCAGAAGGTTTATGTGTATAGCTCATATCACGTTTTAGCCTGGTACCAACATAGAGATGGAGAAGCTCCTAAACTGCTCATTTACTATGCTAGCACTCGACAATCAGGGATTTCAGGTCGTTTTACAGGCAGTGGATCAAACTCTGACTTCACTCTGACCATCAGTGGAGTCCAGACTGAAGATGCAGCAGTTTACTACTGTCAGAGTTTACATCAGATCAGCAGTCAGAGTGTGTTCACACAGTGAAAAAGCGTCGTACAAAAACCTCCCTCAGTCAGAATGAACAGAAACTGAACTGACTGCTGCAGCTGGAAGCTACTGCAGAGACTGATACACTTCACTGAACACACACACACACACACACACACACACACACACACACACACACACACACACACACACACACACACACACACACACACACACACACACACACACACACACACACACACACACACACACACACACACACACACACACACACACACACGAACATTTATCACAAGAAGTTAAATGACATAAAATAATCTTGGTGTTCATCAAATTACTCTTTCCACCACAGCTTTTCATCATCCATTCATATCCTGTTATAGTCACATCTGATTTACCAAAGAACCAAGAAAAGCCAACCTGAAAACATTCATATTTTCTTCCTATATCTGTATATGAAACGTATGCAAAGACACAATTACTCTGACATGAAACTCAAAAACCCAACAAATACATTGAGATTAATATTCATTCTTCACCTTGAAAACATCAAATCAATCTCTCTCAACGTCCATCCACTAACTGTTGTTGAGCCTTCAGTCACATCCTCAGCAGACGGAGTCGTCCAGTTGTCATTGAAATGTAGATTTTTAAATTCCCAACAGGAAAACTACTGAATGGACTTTGTGCTGAAATAGTTTTAATTGTAAAGCTTCAACTTTCAACCTCAACTTTTCAGTCAACGTGGACGAGAAGTTGTTAAAGTGCAGCATGAAGATCTTCAGAGAACTCACATCTACATGAACGTGAGTGAAACAAATCTGTCCAACTGGAATAGACGGTGGGCTGAAGGTGTTTTAGTGTTAGAGATCGATCTCCATCGATAGAGTAAACTATATTCATGTTTGATATTGAATTCTATCATATCATAAACAATTCAAACCCACATTAATATTGATATCAGTCATCACTGACCAAAGAGATCATATTACCAAACTGGAAAGACGGAACAAAACTGTCCTCAAGTCACTGGATCAGTTTACTACCAGACCATTCAATGTCCTCCACATGTAGATATGTAAATGTGTAGATCAAAGCTCTCAGCAGAGAGGAGGAAACATGATGGAGTGTTGAGGACAGCTACACTTCACTGACTCTGTGTGTTTGCATATGTGTCCTGCCTCTCTGCTCCCAGCCGTTAAGAGGCCAGTGTTGATCAGTGGCTGTCCAGGCCTTTCAGAGACACTGACACGCCGGCAGCACGATGATGATGTCACTGACTCTACTGCTGACCACCCTGGGGCTCCTTGTTCAGGGTGAGACTCTCTTCTGAACACTTTGGTTCACCACCATGATGTTCTGCTGTGATGGAGAAACAGTGAAACAAGCAGCATTGACCTTCTTCCATCTGTTCTCCATGTTAAAGAAATGAGACTCTTCTGTTTGGATGTTGATCATCTTTCTCCAAACTGGATTTGTCTCAATAACCCTTCTGCTCTTTTTCATGTTTTCCAGATTCATCAGGAGAAATCATCCTGACTCAGTCTGCTGGACCTCAGTCTGTTGTTCCAGGACAGACTGTCTCCATCACATGTAAAGCCAGTTCAACTGCTCGTATCTACCTTCACTGGTACCTTCAGAAATCTGGAGAATCTCCTAAACTCCTAATTTATAATGCTCAATCCCGTCATACTGGAGTTTCAAATCGTTTCAGTGGAAGTGGATCTGTAACTGACTTCACTTTGACCATCAGTAGAGTTCAGACTGAAGATGCAGGAGATTATTATTGTCAGCAGGGTAGCAGCTTCCCGTTCACACAGTGATACACCGTCGTACAAAAACCTCCTCAGCTAAAGAGAAACTGATCTCACTCAACAGCTGCATTGAAGTACCGACACTTTATGATTCACTGACAATGAAGACGATATAACAGAATAATGTCAGGAAATACTTTTTATACTATAGTAAGTAATAATAGTATTTTTTTTTTAATACGGGTGTTAATCAATATATTTAAAGTCTGATCAACAATGAGCTGAAGAGTAGATAAGTTAATAAAGGTAACATGAACACTAGATACTTGCCTCTGAAATACAATATTTACTTTCATTTTTTTTAAGGATTATTTTTCAAGTAATTCAAATTTAATTTTAAATGTGATAAATATTCAAGTCAAACAGTTAAGTTTCCAACAAACCTAAACACATTGTGTGTTTGAATGATCTTGTGTTCATAGTGAAACACTTAAGCTAAGTTATATTTTGATCACACTGCTGATACTGATACTGTAGTGACTGATTCCTGTAACTAGCCACTCGGCTGGGTGCGGGAGAAGATTGTGTTTTCGTACTCGCTTCGACATAAAGATACCAGGCTTTGCGTATCTTTGGGTGAGGTTCCCATTTAATTAGAGTTCACAATTGACAATAGAACTTGATATCACTTAGAGTTAGAGTTAGAGTTATTTATTTTGCACAATTCAAACAACAAAATTTAAAATAATCAAACACAACAGAGATAAATGAATATCACAGTGCAGGAAGAGACAGAAAGCCAACTGGGCTTATTTGAAGCCTCCACCTATATAATATTAAAATTTTACAAAATTACAAAGATAAAATTTAATATGCATAAGACATTACACTACAACAAAACAAACAAAGAAAGAAAAGAAAACAAATAATGTAATTGTGTCGAGTGTGTGTGAGCATGTGTAATATAACAGCTAAAACAAGAAAGACATGAACACTAATACATAAAAAAAACTGTTACAAAACAGCAATTCGATTTTCTTTTAGGCATCTTTTAAAACATTTTATCGAGGGACATTTTTTTGTTCATTTTTTTGATATTCAAAGATAGTTTATTTAATCTGAACCATGTAGCATAGGCAGTTAAACCAGCATTAGCTTTCATAATCAGAGAATTGAAATTTGAATGAGAGAGAACTAGGGTTGTGTCATCTGCAAACATTATCGGAAAAGGCTTTTTGACACATTAGACAAATCATTAATATAAATAAGGAATAATAATGGTCAAAGAATGGACCCCTGTGGAACCCCACATATTAGTCTGGCTGTGTTTGAATAACAACCTTTAACACAAACAAACTGTCTTCTGTTGGAGACATAATTTTTTAGCCATTTGTATGCAATGTCATGGAAACCATATTTATGCAGCTTTTCCAATAAAATATTATGGTTTACTGTATCGAAGGCTTTGGAAAGGTCTATAAAAATACTGCAAGTAAATTCCTTATTGTTATGTGCAGAGATAACTTTATCAACAAGGTAAAGTAAAGCCATATAAGTTGAGTGATTTTTACAGAAACCATACTGGTGTTTGTAAAGAATTGAATTAGACTGTACATGAAACAATCTTTTTGTGTACAATTGTTTCTAGTATTTTTGAAAAACAAGGCAATATAGATCTGGGTCTATAGTTGTTAAAACAAAGTGGGTTTTCTGCTTTAAACAAAGGAATAACTTTGGCAATTTTTAAATCCTCTGGCACAACACCTGTTTTCAAAGACAAGGTGAAAATGTGAACAAGTGGCTGCAATATTGACTGTTTCACCTGTTTGACAAGAAATGCAGAAATGTTGTCATGGCCAGCCGAAGATGTTTTGATATCATCAATTATATCACTTATTTCTTGAATATTTGGGGGCATAAAATTAGAGATAATAGGGACATTTGTTGGAATAAAATCCAGTGGATTCCCATGACAAGCCGGAATATTGTTAGCTAATTCATGACCAATATTTACAAAGAATTCATTACATTTTTGAGCGATATCAAATGGCTCGTCAAGAGAATTGTCACCATCCAAAAAGACTGAAGGAAGCTCTGGGGTCGTCTTTTATCTTTGCAGCAGTTGATTTATTACTTTCCATGTGTTTTTTATATCTTTTGAGCACTTCATAAATGTTTCACTGTAATATTTCTTTTTTGTAGATCTAATGATATGGGTATAATTATTTCTACAGGATTTATAAGCCCCATGAGTAAGAGGCGTGGGATTTGAAACATATTTTCTGTAGAGTTTATTTTTTTTCCTCAGCAACTTCAGTAAATGTGTTGTGAACCGGTTCTTACTAACTTGACTGCTTTTCTTGGTGGAACTACAAATTGGAAAACAATCATTGAAACTAAGGTTAATAACTTTCATAAACTTCTGATATGCCAAATCAGCGTTATTTTCCACATATAGATCATCCAATGAAATACTGGTAAGAATATCTTTAAATTTTGAAATATTTGATTTGCTCATAATTCTTTTCTGCATAATTTTCTTAGTATGTTTAGCTCTCTTAGTCTTGATTAAAGAGTACTGGAAAATGGGAAAATGATCTGACAAGTCGGAATACAAGACTCCAGATTTGGTTCCTTCACTCAAAGAATTGGTTAAGATGTTATCAATCAAAGTCACTGAATTTTCTGTAACTCTTGTTGCTTTATGAATAAGAGGGAAAAAGTAACTAGAGTAAAGAATATTGAGAAAATCCCCAGTAGAAGTATGTAGTCGATTTTTTAAAAGGTTTATATTGAAATCTCCTAAAAGGTAACAAAGTTTATCCTCATTGTTTATCAGGTCAAGAGAACAGCCCAGACTGTCATTGAAAACTTTGATATCAGAGTCAGGTGGGCGATAAATAGCACCAATAATAACATTCTTTACACCAGAGACACCAGAGAGCTCTAAAAAAACAGATTCCACCTCATCCCTCTCTGACTTCAGCGTGAGATCATCCCTAATTTTGAATTCATAGTCACCGTGAATAAACAGAGATACTCCACCTCCAGATCTATTCTCTCTTACATAGTGAACTGAATTGTATTTTGGTATTTTAAAGATTTCTCTTGAGTCCTCAGTAAGCCATGTTTCTGACAGGGCAATAACTGATAACTTTCCCTGGTTTTGGGATGGACAATAAGTTTGTCGTATCTCAAATATGCAATGTCATACTTAGCTTCCTGGTCTCCCTCTGGTGTGTCTGGCTTGCGGTAAAAACCGTGCAATCTCCCCGTCACCCATGCATCATCACCTGTCTGTTGCACCTGTGCCCCATTTATTAATTACCTGCCACACTAACCCACACTGCCACCTGTGGTCAACCTGAGGTAGGCTCCCAATATACATTTATAATACCCAGACCTAACTAATGGCTCCTACAGATACTATTGTGATATAATGCTGAAGATATCCTACTTCATTATTGTGATTTAACTTAAACTTCTCAGACGTTGTAGTTCATTCTGATTCATTGTACTTTCTGGACACTTCTAAAACCGTGTTTCTACCAATAACACACTTTATTTGTGATACACCAGAATCATAATCAGCTTTATTGGCCATGTACGCGTACAATTTGACCCCGGTTTTTCGTTGACCTCCACGTACATACATAGAATTTATAATTAAATATAAACATTTAACGACTATGTAAAAAATAAATATAAATATGAATCCAAACAGTATATATATTTATATATGAACATAACCGTATACAACAATATAACAATAGTGTCAATGGAGTTAAGGTGATAGTGCAGTATGACTGATTAATTGTTCATGAGTGTGACGGCCAGCGGTAAGAAGCTGTTCCTGTGTCTGGTGGTTTGGGCGTATACATACAGTACACCGGATTTTCCTTGAAATATTTAAATAATCAGCTTAGTTATGAAAAACATGAATTAGCAAATAGTGTAATGAAGCAGATTCTGATGTCACAAACGCTTTAAGGAATCTGGAATAAAGGTTGAATTTACTTCTATCATGTCTGGGTAACAATAACTTAAATAGTGATTATCTCACTTTATTTTTCTAAATATGAAAACTATCAAACAACATTATACTAATATTATATTATTTCTTTACACATTTCCAAGGAATTATAAAATCTCAAGACTCAGTTGAGTTAACTGTTTCTAGATTTGTTGGAACTTTTAAGACTTTTAAGACTTTATTTTAAAATAACATACATGATAACAATGAATTTGATGAAAAGTTATTTATTGTGTTGAAATAATCAAAATTAGCATCAAAACTGTATCAATGAAATGAAATGTACTGAGACAGTGAGTGAAAGAAAGAAAGAGATGAACAGAGTTACAGAGTGCAGACTGAGATCAGTATCAGAGTGAAACCAGCAGCAGAGTCCCAGTGAGTCAGGTCAGGACTGGGAACACTGGTCTCTCCTCAGTGTCTCTGAGAGCGGAGTCTGGGAGCCCTGGGTGGCCTCACAGGTCACAGAGCCCACCTTCCTCCACTGGTCTGCAGGGAGCCTCAGGGTGCTGCTCCAGCTGTAGTGGCCGTCCTTCTCCAGCACCCCGGGGCTCCTGCTCTCCTCCCAGCTGCTGCTGCTGCTGCTGCTGCTGCCGTCCACCTTCCAGGCCAGACTCCAGTCTGAGGGGAAGCCCTTGTTGGCCAGGCACATGAGCGTGGCCTTCCCCTGCTGCAGCTCCTCACTGGAGGGGGGCAGCACCGTCAGGGTGGGAGGGACATCACCTAGGAGACACCAATCAGCTTAGAGGACAGGGACCACACAGCTGTCAATCAAACACCAGACACGTGGACACCTTCACTGTGAGAGAGTTGATTTCCTCCTTTAAGGAGTTTCTGTCAGATGTTCTTTCTGCTCCACCAGTCACTCACTCACACATTGTTTCACTTCCCTTTAAGAAGCCTCTCATGCATATCAGCACAGAGAGAGTCATCATACAGAATGAGCTGAAATATATCAAACTACACTGGAGATAAAACATCAATATGTGGACAAATATTAAATCTTTATCATCAGAAACATTAACTAAACATTACTTATAAATATTTAGTGGAAACATTTACAAGTACAGAAAATGAAGTGACTACAATCAAACGTTCTTCATGTGGATGTCAGTCATCAATAAAAACTGTTCAAAAACTTTCAAATTTTGAAACAATATTTGACACAATGAAGAAGTTTTGCACATTTTCAAATATCTTCATCTTCACTCGGTTCAATTAATTCTGAATCATTCTGATTCTGAATTAATTTAAAAATAGTTTTAATTAAGGTCGAAATAAAAAAACTTTAAAAACATTTGTAGAAGTTTTATCTTTTTTACATTTCCAGCTGTTTAAGTTCCAGTAGGAGAGGAATGAGTAAACACATGTTTAGTAAAGCTGCTCTGAGTTAGTCTCCATGATAAAGGAGCAGAAATAAACACATGAATCCTAAAAGTGTACGATTAAAACAAGATGTATTCATCTGCCTCAAACATCCACAAACTACATTTAAAACATTACTTTAGAATAATTAGTTTAGTATTATTGTGCAGAAACTTACTTCCAACATCCAGTCTGGTTCCTCCACCAAAAGTCAACCACAGTGATACAAAGTCATTGAGCCGCCGTACAAAAACCTCTCACTGTAGAGAGACACGCTCTCTGACTCTGACACCAACAAACTCAACAAACACATTCACAGTTTACACATTGCATTTAATAAATGGTTAAATTACTAAAAACTGGTTCAGAAATGATACATATGTATTTAACAATTTATTTTAGAAATGTTAGACATCTATGAGCAATATTAACTTGACTTTCACCAAAATTAATTGATGATTGATCAAGATATTCCTGAAGAAAAACTCTCCAACAAATCCTGACAAATGTAAATAATAATCATAAACTCATATTTATTTTATACTATAATAAATTAAAAACACTATTGTTGTTTAAATCCGTCCCACAGTGATGTTGATGTGTGTTGTAGTGAATTAGGGAGATTTTACAAAACATTCCAGAAGAAAATGTTTCCATCAAACTCAAAGCAAAGACTCTTATAAATGAGCACTGACACATTCCTGATCAATACTCTGATGAAGTGATTGATCCATTGATAAACAGCATCATCACAGTAATCCAAGTCCCTGTTGGAGTCAGTCAGAGCATTTCCATAGAGAGCCACTTTGCATCAGCAGCACCATGCTCCAGTGCTCTGGGAGAGTTTATAGTCCTGAGAGTTGAACACTGGATGACTGACAGCTGTCCTTCATCACAGCAGAAGACACAGAAATCCTCCTCATCACAAACATGACTTTGATCTGCGTCCTCATCTGGACTCTCCTCTGCTGCTGCTTCACAGGTAAAGTCCAGAGAATCAAACTCCTCTCCTCTATCAACATCCGTCCCTCTGAAATGAAGCCGACTAAACCGTGACGCTGCTTTATGTGTTTGTCTCTGTGTCCTCAGAGTCCAGAGGCCAGGTCACAGTGACTCAGCCTGGAGCAGTGAGCTCTGCTGTGGGAGGCTCCGTCTCCATCACATGTAGGACCAGTCAGAATGTTTATAGCAATAACTATTTAGCCTGGTACCAACAGAGAGATGGAGAAACTCCTAAACTGCTTATCTATGGAGCAACTACTCGACAATAAGGGATTCCAGGTCGTTTTACAGGCAGTGGATCAAACTCTGACTTCACTCTGACCATCAGTGGAGTCCAGACTGAAGATGCAGCAGTTTACTACTGTCAGAGTTTACATCAGATCAACAGTCAGTGGGTGTTCACACAGTGAAAAACCGTCGTACAAAAACCTCCCTCAGTCAGAATGAACAGAAACTGAACTGACTGCTGCAGCTGGAAGCTACTGCAGAGACTGATACACTTCACTGAAGACACACACACACACACACACACACACACACACGCACACACACACACACACACACACACACACACACACACACACACACACACACACACTTGAGAAGATGACTCTTCTTCACCTCTATCTTTAACAGCATATTTATCGACATAACAAAAGACTTTTTAAACATGAAGATGAATTATCTCCACTTGACTTTGCATTTCATAATGAACACTTTGCATCTTTTTTGTCAGAAAGTAATCAAGAAAAGCTTCATATGTAGCACCGTTTTAGCCCAGACTACATTTGACCTTTTTATTAAAATATAATGTTAGGATTTGGAGAACAGGTAGCAGGATCAGGACCCAACACAGATACAGATGAGGAGGAAGATGGAACAATTCAATGCTTTGTTTGAAATGGCTTACAGGCATGGTCTGCTGTTTAACAGTCTCTGTTGCTTAGGAAGGTTCCTAATTAAGTGAAATAAACCTGAATTATCTAAGTGGCAGCCATGATAAAAGCAGGTCTAAATCTCTAAATACTAAGGAACTGTGCTTCAATGTTTCCTTTCTCATGTCCCTGAGCATAGAAAACACTGGACCGTCATGATTTACCAAAGGAAAAGAGATAATAACATCCAACAATTCCACTACGGCAGCAACATTTACCAAAATTCACCATTCAGCCTTCAATAACATCATCTGTTACTGTTGAATTGCACATTATGCATAAATAGGAAACATCCCTTTAGGAGGAGGGATTCTATTTTGGACAAGAATCCTGAGTTGAATTCTACAACATTCAGATTTGTCACTCTACACATTTTTAATGTTTCATAAATAAAGTTGTTTAAAAACTAAATATGAATCCACTGTAGCAGAGTGAAGGTGCAGTTGGAATTTATTTGCACCGTGGTTGTTTTTTCAACTCTTTCAATAACTTTGTGACATTTTCCATCAAAGGAAAAGTGGTTTAGAATAAATATAGGACGTCAGTTTGTTTTACTATTCAGCTGCTGCTATGGAGTCCAAAAGGAAGGAAAGAAACAGCAGGTGGGAAACAGGCAGCAAAACTCCAAACGAATGATACAACAAAGACAAGGAACAAAGAAACTGGGCTGGTATGAACAGTGAATGACTGATGGGGAAGTGGGAACAGGTGAGCAGGAGGTCTGGTGGGTGCAGGGCTAACGAGGGGTCAAACTAATCAGGGCGGGGCCGATAATCAAAACTGGCGGGAAAAAATACAAAGGCAGGAAGTGAAGTGATCTGAAACGGTAGGAGAGGTGGAATACTACACATGGATGACATGAATGAATCAAAGGAAGAACATGGAGCATGGCAGATTATGACATGTAAAAGCAAAACACATCAAATACACACACAATGTAAGAATGCACCAAAAGAAGGAAGGTCCCTCTTAACATGTGTCTTTAGCTGCTTTCTACCACAACTTCCTCAAATCTTTAGTCTAACACTTCCACAGTTTTGGAGCCAGAGCCACAAAGGCACCTTTAAGCCTTTAGAGATGGAAACACAACAAGCTCTGATCATAGCAGGACAGATGTAGAGGAGATCATGCAGGACAAACTCACAGCTTCGCTTCCAATGGCTTCCTTTCATCCTTTAAAACCAGCTAAACACTGTTAGGCTGCATCGAGACAATTATCAGATGTGACGTGAACATAATCCCTTTAGTTCTTCTAAAAATCATCACCTAAAGTTATGAAATATTGGTGATCTGACCCAGTGATCAACCCAGTCTCCTGTGATCTCATGGATCATTTCCACACACACAGACTGTGTTGTCATCGCTTTCATTCAAACATTTTGTTGAATCAATTCTCTTTCATATGACGCTGATGATATCCCGCTTTCTATTTCTAATCTATTTTCTTTAATGTATTCAGATATTTAAAAAAATGAAACCAATTAAGTTAAATTCTTACAACACATGCGTCATAATCAAGAGCAGACTCCAGTGGTGTGAGACGATGTAGTTGTTTTCCATCACAATGCTTTTAATGATGTGTCGTTACCAAAGTTAATTCATAACAAAACAAACCTGAAACAACCATGGAGAACATGTTCCCCTTAAAGTATGAAGAAGTGAATATAAAATAAGGATATTGTTGTAATTATTAAGGCTTCATCCTTTATTGTGATTAGTATTCCTGATATAAAATATATGTCACAGAAATAAGTCATGTCTGGTCTATTAATAAAGAGCACAAAGACATTACTATTTGATGACATTTTTATTGTTTTGAACAATTAAAACAAACAATAATACAAAAAGCAAGAAACCATTATGTTGAAACATTTAATGAGGAACAGAGAGAAAGAGAGAGAGAGAGAGAGAGAGAGAGAGAGAGAGAGAGAGAGAGAGAGAGAGAGAGAGAGAGAGTTACAGACTGAGATCAGTATCAGAGTGAAACCAGCAGCAGAGTCCCAGTGAGTCAGGTCAGGACTGGGAACACTGGTCTCTCCTCAGTGTCTCTGAGAGCGGAGTCTGGGAGCCCTGGGTGGCCTCACAGGTCACAGAGCCCACCTTCCTCCACTGGTCTGCAGGGAGCCTCAGGGTGCTGCTCCAGCTGTAGTGGCCGTCCTTCTCCAGCACCCCGGGGCTCCTGCTCTCCTCCCAGCTGCTGCTGCTGCTGCTGCTGCTGCCGTCCACCTTCCAGGCCAGACTCCAGTCTGAGGGGAAGCCCTTGTTGGCCAGGCACATGAGCGTGGCCTGCTGCAGCTCCTCACTGGAGGGGGGCAGCACCGTCAGGGTGGGGACGACTCGACCCACTGCAGAGAGAGATTCATGAAGTTCATGAGGCTACTAGTTCTGTTGGTCTTCCTCAGATCGGATCAAACTGATCTCAAACGTTTCACTTCCCTCTCTGAGCTCATGAACCATGACAACAGACAGGCATCACTGCTGAACCATGACAACAGACAGGTTTCAGTACTGAAGATACAACATATAAACTGACCTTCTTTTACGAAGCTTTCTGAGTTTCACACTTCAAAATATCACGATAAAAATGAAGAATGTGAGGCTTTTATAGTATTAAGTATCTTAAGTATTTCTAGTTTCAAGCCAACACCTCATACATGATGACATGTGTTTTCTTCATGTGAGCAGGAATCATCACTGAACAGTCTGCTTCATTACTGACACATAACTAATATTGTTAACTGCTGAAATACTCTTTCAAACTCTTACGACATGTTTATTAGCTTTAAATCATCAGTCTGGGAGAAAAAGTCAGAACCACATTAAACACTGAACTAACAATAAATAATTACTATTCATTCTTTAGCCGTAATATCAAAACTTTAACTTTTAAAATTATTTTCTTCATGAAAAGTAATGCAGAGTAGTTACAGTGAAATTATGATAATGAATCAACTTAAAGTTAAAAGTTTTGTGCAACAACATTATTCATCAGAGTGGATTTTCATCGAGCTATCGACACTGAAGACTTCAAGAATTGTTACAAATATATAAGATTTTAAATATCAGAGGAAATATTACAGTAAGCTCTACAGCTATGACATTCAAACATAATACATGTGTAATGTAAGTTATTAAGGGAGTCGATCGTACTTACAGTTAACATCCAGTCTGGTTCCTCCACCGAACGTGTACCACAGTGATACAAAGTCATTGAGCCGCCGTACAAAAACCTCTCACTGTAGAGAGACACGCTCTCTGACTCTGACACCAACAAACTCAACAAACACATTCACAGTTTACACATTGCATTTAATAAATGGTTAAATTACTAAAAACGGATTCAGAAATGATACATATGTATTTAACAATTTATTTTAGAAATGTTAGACATCTATGAGCAATATTAACTTGACTTTCACCAAAATCAATTGACAATTGATCAAGATATTCCTGAAGAAAAACTCTCCAACAAATCCTGACAAATGTAAATAATTATCATAAACTCATGTTTATTTTATACCATAATAAATTAAAAACAATATTTGTGTTTAAATCCGTCCCACAGTGATGTTGATGTGTGTTGTAGTGAATTAGGGAGATTTTACAAAACATTCCAGAAGAAAATGTTTCCATCAAACTCAAAGCAAAGACTCTTATAAATGAGCACTGACACATTCCTGATCAATACTCTGATGAAGTGATTGATCCATTGATAAACAGCATCATCACAGTAATCCAAGTCCCTGTTGGAGTCAGTCAGAGCATTTCCATAGAGAGCCACTTTGCATCAGCAGCACCATGCTCCAGTGCTCTGGGAGAGTTTATAGTCCTGAGAGTTGAACACTGGATGACTGACAGCTGTCCTTCATCACAGCAGAAGACACAGAAATCCTCCTCATCACAAACATGACTTTGATCTGCGTCCTCATCTGGACTCTTCTCTGCTGCTGCTTCACAGGTAAAGTCCAGAGAATCAAACTCCTCTCCTCTATGAACATCCGTCCCTCTGAAATGAAGCCGACTAAACCGTGACGCTGCTTTATGTGTTTGTCTCTGTGTCCTCAGAGTCCAGAGGCCAGGTCACAGTGACTCAGCCTGGAGCAGTGAGCTCTGCTGTGGGAGGCTCCGTCTCCATCACATGTAGGACCAGTCAGAAGGTTTATGTGTATAGCTCATATCACGTTTTAGCCTGGTACCAACAGAGAGATGGAGAAGCTCCTAAACTGCTCATTTACTATGCTAGCACTCGACAATCAGGGATTTCAGGTCGTTTTACAGGCAGTGGATCAAACTCTGACTTCACTCTGACCATCAGTGGAGTCCAGACTGAAGATGCAGCAGTTTACTACTGTCAGAGTTTACATCAGATCAGCAGTCAGTGGGTGTTCACACAGTGAAAAACCGTCATACAAAAACCTCCCTCAGTCAGAATGAACAGAAACTGAACTGACTGCTGCAGCTGGAAGCTACTGCAGAGACTGATACACTTCACTGAAGACACACACACACACACACACACACACACACACACACACACACACACACACACACACACACACACACACACACACACACACACACACACACACACACACACACACACACACACACACACACACACACACACACACACACACACACACACGAACATTTATCACAAGAAGTTAAATGACATAAAATAATCTTGGTGTTCATCAAATTACTCTTTCCACCACAGCTTTTCATCATCCATTCATATCCTGTTATAGTCACATCTGATTTACCAAAGAACCAAGAAAAGCCAACCTGAAAACATTCATATTTTCTTCCTATATCTGTATATGAAACGTATGCAAAGACACAATTACTCTGACATGAAACTCAAAAACCCAACAAA
The DNA here is from genome assembly GCF_050575085.1 of Anarhichas minor. Lineage (NCBI taxonomy): Eukaryota > Metazoa > Chordata > Actinopteri > Perciformes > Anarhichadidae > Anarhichas > Anarhichas minor. The sequence continues at coordinate 66,040 of NW_027466662.1, forward strand.
TACATTGAGATTAATGTTCATTCTTCACCTTGAAAACATCAAATCAATCTCTCTCAACGTCCATCCACTAACTGTTGTTGAGCCTTCAGTCACATCCTCAGCAGACGGAGTCGTCCAGTTGTCATTGAAATGTAGATTTTTAAATTCCCAACTGGAAAACTACTGAATGGACTTTGTGCTGAAATAGTTTTAATTGTAAAGCTTCAACTTTCAACCTCAACTTTTCAGTCAACGTGGACGAGAAGTTGTTAAAGTGCAGCATGAAGATCTTCAGAGAACTCACATCTACATGAAGTTGAGTGAAACAAATCTGTCCAACTGGAATAGACGGTGGGCTGAAGGTGTTTTAGTGTTAGAGATCGATCTCCATCGATAGAGTAAACTATATCCATGTTTGATATTGAATTCTATCATATCATAAACAATTCAAACCCACATTAATATTGATATCAGTCATCACTGACCAAAGAGATCATATTACCAAACTGGAAAGACGGAACAAAACTGTCCTCAAGTCACTGGATCAGTTTACTACCAGACCATTCAATGTCCTCCACATGTAGATATGTAAATGTGTAGATCAAAGCTCTCAGCAGAGAGGAGGAAACATGATGGAGTGTTGAGGACAGCTACACTTCACTGACTCTGTGTGTTTGCATATGTGTCCTGCCTCTCTGCTCCCAGCCGTTAAGAGGCCAGTGTTGATCAGTGGCTGTCCAGGCCTTTCAGAGACACTGACACGCCGGCAGCACGATGATGATGTCACTGACTCTACTGCTGACCACCCTGGGGCTCCTTGTTCAGGGTGAGACTCTCTTCTGAACACTTTGGTTCACCACCATGATGTTCTGCTGTGATGGAGAAACAGTGAAACAAGCAGCATTGACCTTCTTCCATCTGTTCTCCATGTTAAAGAAATGAGACTCTTCTGTTTGGATGTTGATCATCTTTCTCCAAACTGGATTTGTCTCAATAACCCTTCTGCTCTTTTTCATGTTTTCCAGATTCATCAGGAGAAATCATCCTGACTCAGTCTGCTGGACCTCAGTCTGTTGTTCCAGGACAGACTGTCTCCATCACATGTAAAGCCAGTTCAACTGCTCGTATCTACCTTCACTGGTACCTTCAGAAATCTGGAGAATCTCCTAAACTCCTAATTTATAATGCTCAATCCCGTCATACTGGAGTTTCAAATCGTTTCAGTGGAAGTGGATCTGTAACTGACTTCACTTTGACCATCAGTGGAGTTCAGACTGAAGATGCAGGAGATTATTATTGTCAGCAGGGTAGCAGCTTCCCGTTCACACAGTGATACACCGTCGTACAAAAACCTCCTCAGCTAAAGAGAAACTGATCTCACTCAACAGCTGCATTGAAGTACCGACACTTTATGATTCACTGACAATGAAGACGATATAACAGAATAATGTCAGGAAATACTTTTTATACTATAGTAAGTAATAATAGTATTTTTTTTTTAATACGGGTGTTAATCAATATATTTAAAGTCTGATCAACAATGAGCTGAAGAGTAGATAAGTTAATAAAGGTAACATGAACACTAGATACTTGCCTCTGAAATACAATATTTACTTTCATTTTTTTTAAGGATTATTTTTCAAGTAATTCAAATTTAATTTTAAATGTGATAAATATTCAAGTCAAACAGTTAAGTTTCCAACAAACCTAAACACATTGTGTGTTTGAATGATCTTGTGTTCATAGTGAAACACTTAAGCTAAGTTATATTTTGATCACACTGCTGATACTGATACTGTAGTGACTGATTCCTGTAACTAGCCACTCGGCTGGGTGCGGGAGAAGATTGTGTTTTCGTACTCGCTTCGACATAAAGATACCAGGCTTTGCGTATCTTTGGGTGAGGTTCCCATTTAATTAGAGTTCACAATTGACAATAGAACTTGATATCACTTAGAGTTAGAGTTAGAGTTATTTATTTTGCACAATTCAAACAACAAAATTTAAAATAATCAAACACAACAGAGATAAATGAATATCACAGTGCAGGAAGAGACAGAAAGCCAACTGGGCTTATTTGAAGCCTCCACCTATATAATATTAAAATTTTACAAAATTACAAAGATAAAATTTAATATGCATAAGACATTACACTACAACAAAACAAAGAAAGAAAGAAAAGAAAACAAATAATGTAATTGTGTCGAGTGTGTGTGAGCATGTGTAATATAACAGCTAAAACAAGAAAGACATGAACACTAATACATAAAAAAAACTGTTACAAAACAGCAATTCGATTTTCTTTTAGGCATCTTTTAAAACATTTTATCGAGGGACATTTTTTTGTTCATTTTTTTGATATTCAAAGATAGTTTATTTAATCTGAACCATGTAGCATAGGCAGTTAAACCAGCATTAGCTTTCATAATCAGAGAATTGAAATTTGAATGAGAGAGAACTAGGGTTGTGTCATCTGCAAACATTATCGGAAAAAGGCTTTTTGACACATTAGACAAATCATTAATATAAATAAGGAATAATAATGGTCAAAGAATGGACCCCTGTGGAACCCCACATATTAGTCTGGCTGTGTTTGAATAACAACCTTTAACACAAACAAACTGTCTTCTGTTGGAGACATAATTTTTTAGCCATTTGTATGCAATGTCATGGAAACCATATTTATGCAGCTTTTCCAATAAAATATTATGGTTTACTGTATCGAAGGCTTTGGAAAGGTCTATAAAAATACTGCAAGTAAATTCCTTATTGTTATGTGCAGAGATAACTTTATCAACAAGGTAAAGTAAAGCCATATAAGTTGAGTGATTTTTACAGAAACCATACTGGTGTTTGTAAAGAATTGAATTAGACTGTACATGAAACAATCTTTTTGTGTACAATTGTTTCTAGTATTTTTGAAAAACAAGGCAATATAGATCTGGGTCTATAGTTGTTAAAACAAAGTGGGTTTTCTGCTTTAAACAAAGGAATAACTTTGGCAATTTTTAAATCCTCTGGCACAACACCTGTTTTCAAAGACAAGGTGAAAATGTGAACAAGTGGCTGCAATATTGACTGTTTCACCTGTTTGACAAGAAATGCAGAAATGTTGTCATGGCCAGCCGAAGATGTTTTGATATCATCAATTATATCACTTATTTCTTGAATATTTGGGGGCATAAAATTAGAGATAATAGGGACATTTGTTGGAATAAAATCCAGTGGATTCCCATGACAAGCCGGAATATTGTTAGCTAATTCATGACCAATATTTACAAAGAATTCATTACATTTTTGAGCGATATCAAATGGCTCGTCAAGAGAATTGTCACCATCCAAAAAGACTGAAGGAAGCTCTGGGGTCGTCTTTTATCTTTGCAGCAGTTGATTTATTACTTTCCATGTGTTTTTTATATCTTTTGAGCACTTCATAAATGTTTCACTGTAATATTTCTTTTTTGTAGATCTAATGATATGGGTATAATTATTTCTACAGGATTTATAAGCCCCATGAGTAAGAGGCGTGGGATTTGAAACATATTTTCTGTAGAGTTTATTTTTTTTCCTCAGCAACTTCAGTAAATGTGTTGTGAACCGGTTCTTACTAACTTGACTGCTTTTCTTGGTGGAACTACAAATTGGAAAACAATCATTGAAACTAAGGTTAATAACTTTCATAAACTTCTGATATGCCAAATCAGCGTTATTTTCCACATATAGATCATCCAATGAAATACTGGTAAGAATATCTTTAAATTTTGAAATATTTGATTTGCTCATAATTCTTTTCTGCATAATTTTCTTAGTATGTTTAGCTCTCTTAGTCTTGATTAAAGAGTACTGGAAAATGGGAAAATGATCTGACAAGTCGGAATACAAGACTCCAGATTTGGTTCCTTCACTCAAAGAATTGGTTAAGATGTTATCAATCAAAGTCACTGAATTTTCTGTAACTCTTGTTGCTTTATGAATAAGAGGGAAAAAGTAACTAGAGTAAAGAATATTGAGAAAATCCCCAGTAGAAGTATGTAGTCGATTTTTTAAAAGGTTTATATTGAAATCTCCTAAAAGGTAACAAAGTTTATCCTCATTGTTTATCAGGTCAAGAGAACAGCCCAGACTGTCATTGAAAACTTTGATATCAGAGTCAGGTGGGCGATAAATAGCACCAATAATAACATTCTTTACACCAGAGACACCAGAGAGCTCTAAAAAAACAGATTCCACCTCATCCCTCTCTGACTTCAGCGTGAGATCATCCCTAATTTTGAATTCATAGTCACCGTGAATAAACAGAGATACTCCACCTCCAGATCTATTCTCTCTTACATAGTGAACTGAATTGTATTTTGGTATTTTAAAGATTTCTCTTGAGTCCTCAGTAAGCCATGTTTCTGACAGGGCAATAACTGATAACTTTCCCTGGTTTTGGGATGGACAATAAGTTTGTCGTATCTCAAATATGCAATGTCATACTTAGCTTCCTGGTCTCCCTCTGGTGTGTCTGGCTTGCGGTAAAAACCGTGCAATCTCCCCGTCACCCATGCATCATCACCTGTCTGTTGCACCTGTGCCCCATTTATTAATTACCTGCCACACTAACCCACACTGCCACCTGTGGTCAACCTGAGGTAGGCTCCCAATATACATTTATAATACCCAGACCTAACTAATGGCTCCTACAGATACTATTGTGATATAATGCTGAAGATATCCTACTTCATCATTGTGATTTAATTTAAACTTCTCAGACGTTGTAGTTCATTCTGATTCATTGTACTTTCTGGACACTTCTAAAACCGTGTTTCTACCAATAACACACTTTATTTGTGATACACCAGAATCATAATCAGCTTTATTGGCCATGTACGCGTACAATTTGACCCCGGTTTTTCGTTGACCTCCACGTACATACATAGAATTTATAATTAAATATAAACATTTAACGACTATGTAAAAAATAAATATAAATATGAATCCAAACAGTATATATATTTATATATGAACATAACCGTATACAACAATATAACAATAGTGTCAATGGAGTTAAGGTGATAGTGCAGTATGACTGATTAATTGTTCATGAGTGTGACGGCCAGCGGTAAGAAGCTGTTCCTGTGTCTGGTGGTTTGGGCGTATACATACAGTACACCGGATTTTCCTTGAAATATTTAAATAATCAGCTTAGTTATGAAAAACATGAATTAGCAAATAGTGTAATGAAGCAGATTCTGATGTCACAAACGCTTTAAGGAATCTGGAATAAAGGTTGAATTTACTTCTATCATGTCTGGGTAACAATAACTTAAATAGTGATTATCTCACTTTATTTTTCTAAATATGAAAACTATCAAACAACATTATACTAATATTATATTATTTCTTTACACATTTCCAAGGAATTATAAAATCTCAAGACTCAGTTGAGTTAACTGTTTCTAGATTTGTTGGAACTTTTAAGACTTTTAAGACTTTATTTTAAAATAACATACATGATAACAATGAATTTGATGAAAAGTTATTTATTGTGTTGAAATAATCAAAATTAGCATCAAAACTGTATCAATGAAATGAAATGTACTGAGACAGTGAGTGAAAGAAAGAAAGAGATGAACAGAGTTACAGAGTGCAGACTGAGATCAGTATCAGAGTGAAACCAGCAGCAGAGTCCCAGTGAGTCAGGTCAGGACTGGGAACACTGGTCTCTCCTCAGTGTCTCTGAGAGCGGAGTCTGGGAGCCCTGGGTGGCCTCACAGGTCACAGAGCCCACCTTCCTCCACTGGTCTGCAGGGAGCCTCAGGGTGCTGCTCCAGCTGTAGTGGCCGTCCTTCTCCAGCACCCCGGGGCTCCTGCTCTCCTCCCAGCTGCTGCTGCTGCTGCTGCTGCTGCCGTCCACCTTCCAGGCCAGACTCCAGTCTGAGGGGAAGCCCTTGTTGGCCAGGCACATGAGCGTGGCCTTCCCCTGCTGCAGCTCCTCACTGGAGGGGGGCAGCACCGTCAGGGTGGGAGGGACATCACCTAGGAGACACCAATCAGCTTAGAGGACAGGGACCACACAGCTGTCAATCAAACACCAGACACGTGGACACCTTCACTGTGAGAGAGTTGATTTCCTCCTTTAAGGAGTTTCTGTCAGATGTTCTTTCTGCTCCACCAGTCACTCACTCACACATTGTTTCACTTCCCTTTAAGAAGCCTCTCATGCATATCAGCACAGAGAGAGTCATCATACAGAATGAGCTGAAATATATCAAACTACACTGGAGATAAAACATCAATATGTGGACAAATATTAAATCTTTATCATCAGAAACCTTAACTAAACATTACTTATAAATATTTAGTGGAAACATTTACAAGTACAGAAAATGAAGTGACTACAATCAAACGTTCTTCATGTGGATGTCAGTCATCAATAAAAACTGTTCAAAGATTTTCAAATTTGGAAACAATATTTGACACAATGAAGAAGTTTTGCACATTTTCAAATATCTTTATCTTCAATTAGATCAATTCAGTTTGAATCATTCTGATTCTGAATTAGTTTAAAAACAGTTTTAATTGAGGTTGAAATTAACCAAAACTTTTTAAACATTTGTAGAAGTTTTATCTGTTTTACATTTCCAGCTGTTTAAGTTCCAGTAGGAGAGGAATGAGTAAATACATGTTTAGTAAAGCTGCTCTGAGTTAGTCTCCATGATAAAGGAGCAGAAATAAACACATGAATCCTAAAAGTGTACGATTAAAACAAGATGTATTCATCTGCCTCAAACATCCAAAAACTACATTTAAAACATTACTTTAGAATAATTAGTTTAGTATTATTGTGCAGAAACTTACTTCCAACATCCAGTCTGGTTCCTCCACCAAAAGTCCACCACAGTGATACAAAGTCATTGAGCCGCCGTACAAAAACCTCTCACTGTAGAGAGACACGCTCTCTGACTCTGACACAAACAAACTCAACAAACACATTCACAGTTTACACATTGCATTTAATAAATGGTTGAATTACTAAAAACGGATTCAGAAATGATACATATGTATTTAACAATTTATTTTAGAAATGTTAGACATCTATGAGCAATATTAACTTGACTTTCACCAAAATCAATTGATGATTGATCAAGATATTCCTGAAGAAAAACTCTCCAACAAATCCTGACAAATGTAAATAATTATCATAAACTCATGTTTATTTTATACTATAATAAATTAAAAACACTATTTGTGTTTAAATCCGTCCCACAGTGATGTTGATGTGTGTTGTAGTGAATTAGGGAGATTTTACAAAACATTCCAGAAGAAAATGTTTCCATCAAACTCAAAGCAAAGACTCTTATAAATGAGCACTGACACATTCCTGATCAATACTCTGATGAAGTGATTGATCCATTGATAAACAGCATCATCACAGTAATCCAAGTCCCTGTTGGAGTCAGTCAGAGCATTTCCATAGAGAGCCACTTTGCATCAGCAGCACCATGCTCCAGTGCTCTGGGAGAGTTTATAGTCCTGAGAGTTGAACACTGGATGACTGACAGCTGTCCTTCATCACAGCAGAAGACACAGAAATCCTCCTCATCACAAACATGACTTTGATCTGCGTCCTCATCTGGACTCTCCTCTGCTGCTGCTTCACAGGTAAAGTCCAGAGAATCAAACTCCTCTCCTCTATCAACATCCGTCCCTCTGAAATGAAGCCGACTAAACCGTGACGCTGCTTTATGTGTTTGTCTCTGTGTCCTCAGAGTCCAGAGGCCAGGTCACAGTGACTCAGCCTGGAGCAGTGAGCTCTGCTGTGGGAGGCTCCGTCTCCATCACATGTAGGACCAGTCAGGATGTTCTTGGCAATAACTATTTAGCCTGGTACCAACAGAGAGATGGAGAAACTCCTAAACTGCTTATCTATGGAGCAACTACTCGACAATCAGGGATTTCAGGTCGTTTTACAGGCAGTGGATCAAACTCTGACTTCACTCTGACCATCAGTGGAGTCCAGACTGAAGATGCAGCAGTTTACTACTGTCAGAGTTTTCATGTTATCAGCAGTCAGTGGGTGTTCACACAGTGAAAAAGCGTCGTACAAAAACCTCCCTCAGTCAGAATGAACAGAAACTGAACTGACTGCTGCAGCTGGAAGCTACTGCAGAGACTGATACACTTCACTGAAGACACACACACACGCACACACACACACACACACACACACACACACACACACACACACACACACACACACACACACACACACACACACACACACACACACACACACACACACACACACACACACACACACACATTTACTTGAGAAGATGACTCTTCTTCACCTCTATCTTTAACAGCATATTTATCGACATAACAAAAGACTTTTTAAACATGAAGATGAATTATCTCCACTTGACTTTGCATTTCATAATGAACACTTTGCATCTTTTTTGTTAGAAAGTAATCAAGAAAAGCTTCATATGTAGCACCGTTTTAGCCCAGACTACATTTTACCTTTTTATTAAAATATAATGTTAGGATTTGGAGAACAGGTAGCAGGATCAGGACCCAACACAGATACAGATGAGGAGGAAGATTGAACAATTCAATGCTTTGTTTGAAATGGCTTACAGGCATGGTCTGCTGTTTAACAGTCTCTGTTGCTTAGGAAGGTTCCTAATTAAGTGAAATAAACCTGAATTATCTAAGTGGCAGCCATGATAAAAGCAGGTATAAATCTCTAAATACTAAGGAACTGTGCTTCAATGTTTCCTTTCTCATGTCCCTGAGCATAGAAAACACTGGACCGTCATGATTTACCAAAGGAAAAGAGATAATAACATCCAACAATTCCACTACGGCAGCAACATTTACCAAAATTCACCATTCAGCCGTCAATAACATCATCTGTTACTGTTGAATTGCACATTATGCATTAATAGAAAACATCCCTTTAGGAGGAGGGATTCTATTTTGGACAAGAATCCTGAGTTGAATTCTACAACATTCAGATTTGTCACTCTACACATTTTTAATGTTTCATAAATAAAGTTGTTTAAAAACTAAATATGAATCCACTGTAGCAGAGTGAAGGTGCAGTTGGATTTTATTTGCACCGTGGTTGTTTTTTCAACTCTTTCAATAACTTTGTGACATTTTCCATCAAAGGAAAAGTGGTTTAGAATAAATATAGGACGTCAATTAGTTTTACTATTCAGCTGCTGCTATGGAGTCCAAAAGGAAGGAAAGAAACAGCAGGTGGGAAACAGGCAGCAAAACTCCAAACGAATGATACAACAAAGACAAGGAACAAAGAAAGTGGGCTGGTATGAACAGTGAATGACTGATGGGGAAGTGGGAACAGGTGAGCAGGAGGTCTGGTGGGTGCAGGGCTAACGAGGGGTCAAACTAATCAGGGCGGGGCCGATAATCAAAACTGGCGGGAAAAAATACAAAGGCAGGAAGTGAAGTGATCTGAAACGGTAGGAGAGGTGGAATACTACACATGGATGACATGAATGAATCAAAGGAAGAACATGGAGCATGGCAGATTATGACATGTAAAAGCAAAACACATCAAATACAGACACAATGAAAGAATGCACCAAAAGAAGGAAGGTCCCTCTTAACATGTGTCTTTAGCTGCTTTCTACCACAACTTCCTCAAATCTTTAGTCTAACACTTCCACAGTTTTGGAGCCAGAGCCACAAAGGCACCTTTAAGCCTTTAGAGATGGAAACGCAACAAGCTCTGATCATAGCAGGACAGATGTAGAGGAGATCATGCAGGACAAACTCACAGCTTCTCTTCCAATGGCTTCCTTTCATCCTTTAAAACCAGCTAAACACTGTTAGGCTGCATCGAGACAATTATCAGATGTGACGTGAACATAATCCCTTTAGTTCTTCTAAAAATCATCACCTAAAGTTATGAAATATTGGTGATCTGACCCAGTGATCAACCCAGTCTCCTGTGATCTCATGGATCATTTCCACACACACAGACTGTGTTGTCATCGCTTTCATTCAAACATTTTGTTGAATCAATTCTCTTTCATATGACGCTGATGATATCCCGCTTTCTATTTCTAATCTATTTTCTTTAATGTATTCAGATATTAAAAAAATAAAAGCAATTAAGTTAAATTCTTACAACACATGAGTCATAATCAAGAGCAGACTCCAGTGGTGTGAGACGATGTAGTTGTTTTCCATCACAATGCTTTTAATGATGTGTCGTTACCAAAGTTAATTCATAACAAAACAAACCTGAAACAACCATGGAGAACATGTTCCCCTTAAAGTATGAAGAAGTGAATATAAAATAAGGATATTGTTGTAATTATTACAGTTTTTCTCGATTGCTAAGTCACATTTCTTGAAATGGTCACCCATTTTCTCAAAACTGTAAACACAAAACCTCATCTTCAAGCACTATTTACAAAACCTCTGAATCCTCTTGCAAAATGAAACTTTCGCCTCAAAACAGTTTTACCTGTGCTCAAAATCAAACACTGCTCTCAAATCATAAACAAAGTGATCAAAATAATATACACTATCAAGCAGTCATTAAACAATACACCAATAAATATAAAACACATTGTTCAAAACATATAGTTCTCAGGGAGAAGTAGATTTTTAATCTCAAAACAAATTTCATATCAACGAAAACATGTTCTATTACAGTATCTCAAAATTGATCAGAAATTACTACTGTGCTTTGATCTTTGCAATTTATTTTGTTCTTCCTCCTCCTTGTACCCCTATTTTTACAGTACTGTACCCTGCATCTCACAAACGTGTCCTTTGTCTCTGTGATACTGTAATTCTTGTTCTTTGTTGATATGAACCTGCAACCAGTCAAAATCTATTGAGCAGTCAGTACTGTTCCTGTAACAAATAGAAAGCACGATGTTCAAGGCCATACAATTTGTTTATTGTACATTATACAGCCTACAATGCACTGTAGGCCTACTACAGTATACAATACAGTAAAAGGGACAAAAATCAAAGGAGTCAACATGTCATCAATGTGCTTCTTCTTGTCTTTGGGCTGGGTCAGGCCAGAGCACTTCGTCGACATCACAAGCAATATTTTCTCTCCTGAGGCAACGGGGGAAGAAGCCTCTTGTGTGCCGTATCCAGCCCTGACATGATTCCTCACCTATATCACCACAGGCTAATTCCATGGCTTGCAGCAGATTTACTCTGGTGTAGGGTTGTCTATCATACACTTTCCATCTCCATGAGGAGAAAAACTCCTCAATCGCATTCAGGAAAGGCGAGTATGGAGGGAGGTACAAGGTCACAAACTGACCATTGATGTTAAACCATTCCCTTACCTGAGCAGCTCGGTGGAAACTGACATTGTCCAGCACTATCACATTGGTGGGAATGGGATTCTCATTTAGCTCTTGACCCTGCTGCTCAAATAAAATATCTCTTAGATTGGCCAGCAATCTTAGAAGATGCTGGGTGTTATATGGCCCGAGTGTAACATGGTGATGTAGAACACCGTGGTTGCTGATAGCAGCACAGATTGTGACATTGCCACCTCGTTGACCAGGGACTTCAACAATGGCCCGCTGTCCAATCACGTTTCGGCCTCTCCTTCTCCTCTTTGTTAGATTGAAGCCTGCTTCATCGACAAAGATTAACTCATGGGGTCTGTCCAAGGATTCCAAGTCAAATATTGTCTGTGTAGGAACACAATATAATGTATGTAGAATTTAGTAAGTTGTACAGAGACAGTGCTATATTGTAGAGTTCAATTAGGCCTACTGTATGCACTTCTGATTCACATACATTGTATGTACTGAAGAGTAATGTCATTCACATAGTATGTGGCAGTACTGTAGACAATCTGGATTACAGTAAATGTGTCTGAATGTACACTTACTTGCACATACTGAGCTCGCAGTTCTTTCACCCTTGGTGAGTTGCGCTCAAAAGGTACTCTGTATACTTATTTCATTCGTATCCTGTTACGATGGAGGACACGGTCAATTGTGGAAATGCTCACACTGTCGATTCCCTGGAAGTCTGTGTTGTCTTGTATCACTCGTTCCTGGATTTCTCTGAGTCGTATTAAATCATCTTGAAGGACCATGCCCACTATAACGGTCTCTTGCTCCTGAGTGAATATAGCTCTCCTTCCACCTGCATGTGGCAGCCTTGCAGTTCTACAAAAAGTAGATGTGCAGTTACAAAACATATTCATGCAGTACAATACATACAGTGATGAACTTTACAAATGTCTATTGAAACAGCTGCATATAGTGTAGTACAGTAAATTTGCAATTACAAAAATACAGTAGCATACTGTACCTGTTCTCTTCTCTGAATGTCCTCACTATGGTGGACACAGAAAATCGGCTCAAATTGGGGTGCACTCTAAGTCCTGCTTCCCTCATTGTCAGTCCGTGGACTATAACATGGTCTATGACTGTTGCTCGAATTTCATCAGATATTTCCACTCTTTGTCTTCCTCTTCCTATTCGTCCTCCTCTTCCTCTTTCTTGCCCTCCTCCTCTTCCTCCTCGTCGCCCACCTCACATACGTACTTGCCCTCGTCCTCGTCCTCTCACATTGTTTCTTCTATCCATTCTCAGACTTTCTCCTTCCCACCTTCAACCACCTGTTTGCTCTCTAAACTGGCTTATATTGGTTGTGTCACATCATTTGATACAAGTGAAATCAATTTTGAGTGATTGTGTTTAATCAATGACATGTGTTCTCTATTTGTATTTGATTGTTGCCACTTGTGTTTACCAGTATGGATGACATGTGCATTAGACTGAGAATGTGTTTTGAGTTTTGCTGAAAAGTCTAAGTGAGATCTGCAAATTGTGTTTTACCAAGTGAAATAGTTTAAGGTATTGACAACAGACTGCACAGAGAGAGAGAGAGAGAGAGAGAGAGAGAGAGTTACAGACTGAGATCAGTATCAGAGTGAAACCAGCAGCAGAGTCCCAGTGAGTCAGGTCAGGACTGGGAACACTGGTCTCTCCTCAGTGTCTCTGAGAGCGGAGTCTGGGAGCCCTGGGTGGCCTCACAGGTCACAGAGCCCACCTTCCTCCACTGGTCTGCAGGGAGCCTCAGGGTGCTGCTCCAGCTGTAGTGGCCGTCCTTCTCCAGCACCCCGGGGCTCCTGCTCTCCTCCCAGCTGCTGCTGCTGCTGCTGCTGCTGCCGTCCACCTTCCAGGCCAGACTCCAGTCTGAGGGGAAGCCCTTGTTGGCCAGGCACATGAGCGTGGCCTTCCCCTGCTGCAGCTCCTCACTGGAGGGGGGCAGCACCGTCAGGGTGGGAGGGACATCACCTAGGAGACACCAATCAGCTTAGAGGACAGGGACCACACAGCTGTCAATCAAACACCAGACACGTGGACACCTTCACTGTGAGAGAGTTGATTTCCTCCTTTAAGGAGTTTCTGTCAGATGTTCTTTCTGCTCCACCAGTCACTCACTCACACATTGTTTCACTTCCCTTTAAGAAGCCTCTCATGCATATCAGCACAGAGAGAGTCATCATACAGGATGAGCTGAAATATATCAAACTACACTGGAGATAAAACATCAATATGTGGACAAATATTAAAGCTTAATCATCAGAAACCTTAACTAAACATTACTTATAAATATTTAGTGGAAACATTTACAAGTACAGAAAATGAAGTGACTACAATCAAACGTTCTTCATGTGGATGTCAGTCATCAATAAAAACTGTTCAAAGATTTAAAAATTTGGAAACAATATTTGACACAATGAAGAGGTTTTGCACATTTTCAAATATCTTCATCTTCACTCTGTTCAATTTTGTTTTCTCATTGTGATTCTGAATTTCTTTAAAAACTGTTTTAATTGAGTTAGAAATTAACCAAAACTTTTTAAACATTTGTAGAAGTTTTATCTTTTTTACATTTCCAGCTGTTTAAGTTCCAGTAGGAGAGGAATGAGTAAACACATGTTTAGTAAAGCTGCTCTGAGTTAGTCTCCATGATAAAGGAGCAGAAATAAACACATGAATCCTAAAAGTGTACGATTAAAACAAGATGTATTCATCTGCCTCAAACATCCAAAAACTACATTTAAAACATTACTTTAGAATAATTAGTTTAGTATTATTGTGCAGAAACTTACTTCCAACATTCAGTCTGGTTCCTCCACCAAAAGTCAACCACAGTGATACAAAGTCATTGAGCCGCCGTACAAAAACCTCTCACTGTAGAGAGACACGCTCTCTGACTCTGACACAAACAAACTCAACAAACACATTCACAGTTTACACATTGCATTTAATAAATGGTTGAATTACTAAAAACGGATTCAGAAATGATACATATGTATTTAACAATTTATTTTAGAAATGTTAGACATCTATGAGCAATATTAACTTGACTTTCACCAAAATGAATTGATGATTGATCAAGATATTCCTGAAGAAAAACTCTCCAACAAATCCTGACAAATGTAAATAATTATCATAAACTCATGTTTATTTTATTCTATGATAAATTAAAAACACTATTGTTGTTTAAATCCGTCCCACAGTGATGTTGATGTGTGTTGTAGTGAATTAGGGAGATTTTACAAAACATTCCAGAAGAAAATGTTTCCATCAAACTCAAAGCAAAGACTCTTATAAATGAGCACTGACACATTCCTGATCAATACTCTGATGAAGTGATTGATCCATTGATAAACAGCATCATCACAGTAATCCAAGTCCCTGTTGGAGTCAGTCAGAGCATTTCCATAGAGAGCCACTTTGCATCAGCAGCACCATGCTCCAGTGCTCTGGGAGAGTTTATAGTCCTGAGAGTTGAACACTGGATGACTGACAGCTGTCCTTCATCACAGCAGAAGACACAGAAATCCTCCTCATCACAAACATGACTTTGATCTGCGTCCTCATCTGGACTCTCCTCTGCTGCTGCTTCACAGGTAAAGTCCAGAGAATCAAACTCCTCTCCTCTATCAACATCCGTCCCTCTGAAATGAAGCCGACTAAACCGTGACGCTGCTTTATGTGTTTGTCTCTGTGTCCTCAGAGTCCAGAGGCCAGGTCACAGTGACTCAGCCTGGAGCAGTGAGCTCTGCTGTGGGAGGCTCCGTCTCCATCACATGTAGGACCAGTCAGAAGGTTTATGCTTCGGGCAGCACTAACCTTTTAGCCTGGTACCAACACAGAGATGGAGAAACTCCTAAACTGCTCATTTACTATGCTAGCACTCGACAATCAGGGATTTCAGGTCGTTTTACAGGCAGTGGATCAAACTCTGACTTCACTCTGACCATCAGTGGAGTCCAGACTGAAGATGCAGCAGTTTACTACTGTCAGAGTTTACACATCATCAGCAGTCAGAGTGTGTTCACACAGTGAAAAAGCGTCGTACAAAAACCTCCCTCAGTCAGAATGAACAGAAACTGAACTGACTGCTGCAGCTGGAAGCTACTGCAGAGACTGATACACTTCACTGAAGACACACACACACACACACACACACACACACACACACACACACACACACACACACACACACACACATGATGTACATTTCCATCAAGAGGATTCAGTATTTCACTATTGTTGCTGTAACCATTAATGAACATTAATCACAAGAAGTTCAATGACATAAAATAATCTTGTTGTTCATCAAATTACTCTTTCCACCACAGCTTTTCATCATCCATTCATATCCTGTTATAGTCACATGTTCTCATCTGATTTACCAAAGAATCAAGAAAAGCCACGAATGAAAACATTCATATTTTCTTCCTATATCTGCATGTAAATAAAATGTATGCAAAGACACAATTACTCTTACATGAAACTCAAAAACCCAACAAATACATTGAGATTAATATTCATTCTTCACCTTGAAAACATCAAAACAATCTCTTCTCAACGTCCATCCACTAACTGTTGTTGAGCCTTCAGTCACATCCTCAGCAGACGGAGTCGCTCAGTTGTCATTGAAATGTAGATTTTTAAATTCCCAACAGGAAAACTACTGAATGGACTTTGTGCTGAAATAGTTTTAATTGTAAAGCTTCAACTTTCAACCTCAACTTTTCAGTCAACGTGGACGAGAAGTTGTTAAAGTGCAGCATGAAGATCTTCAGAGAACTCACATCTACATGAACGTGAGTGAAACAAATCTGTCCAACTGGAATAGACGGTGGGCTGAAGGTGTTTTAGTGTTGGAGATCGATCTCCATCGATAGAGTAAACTATATTCATGTTTGATATTGAATTATATCATGAAGTCCAATGAAATGTGTTGGCAGATCTGGTTTATCATTTAATTTATCAAGTTTATATTTGAAGTTTGATCAGGAAGTTCACGGGACAGCTCCACTTTCTGGACCAATCAGATTGTTGATTTTAAAATCATTGAAAATACGAACCAATCACATACGGCTTTAATAGAACGTCTCTCGCTGAGGATGAATCATTTAAAAACTTAAAGCAGAGAGGAGCCTTCGGTCCACCGTCTAGACCTGAAGATGACTTCCATGTTTTCTGGTTCTGTCCACACGTCCAAAACTTCTGGTTGAGTTTCTCAAACAAACTATCTGAGCTCCTCAACCTCAGCCTTCCTTAAAGACTCATCACAGCTTTACTTGGTGAAATCTCCACATTACAAACACATCAACATGTCAAACCCACATTAATATTGATATCAGTCATCACTGACCAAAGAGATCATATTACCAAACTGGAAAAACGGAACAAAACTGTCCTCAAGTCACTGGATCAGTTTACTACCAGACCATTCAATGTCCTCCACATGTAGATATGTAAATGTGTAGATCAAAGCTCTCAGCAGAGAGGAGGAAACATGATGGAGTGTTGAGGACAGCTACACTTCACTGACTCTGTGTGTTTGCATATGTGTCCTGCCTCTCTGCTCCCAGCCGTTAAGAGGCCAGTGTTGATCAGTGGCTGTCCAGGCCTTTCAGAGACACTGACACGCCGGCAGCACGATGATGATGTCACTGACTCTACTGCTGACCACCCTGGGGCTCCTTGTTCAGGGTGAGACTCTCTTCTGAACACTTTGGTTCACCACCATGATGTTCTGCTGTGATGGAGAAACAGTGAAACAAGCAGCATTGACCTTCTTCCATCTGTTCTCCATGTTAAAGAAATGAGACTCTTCTGTTTGGATGTTGATCATCTTTCTCCAAACTGGATTTGTCTCAATAACCCTTCTGCTCTTTTTCATGTTTTCCAGATTCATCAGGAGAAATCATCCTGACTCAGTCTGCTGGACCTCAGTCTGTTGTTCCAGGACAGACTGTCTCCATCACATGTAAAGCCAGTTCAGGTGTTAGTATCTACCTTCACTGGTACCTTCAGAAATCAGGAGAATCTCCAAAACTCTTGATTCATGATGCTACAACTCGTCATACTGGAGTTTCAGGTCGTTTCAGTGGGGTTCAGTCTGGGACTGACTTCACTTTGACCATCAGTGGAGTTCAGACTGAAGATGCAGGAGATTATTATTGTCAGCAAGATAACAGTTTCCCGTTCACACAGTGATACACCGTCGTACAAAAACCTCCTCAGCTGAAGAGGAACTGATCTCACTCAACAGCTGCACAGAAATACAGACACTTTACGTTTGACTGACAATGAAGATATTATAACAGAATAATGTCAGGAATACTATTTATACTATAGAAAGTAATCATGGTAATCTTGTTGAAATAGATCATTAATCAATTCAATGATAACTTCTCAGACTTTGTAGTTCATTCATATTCATTTTACTTTCTGGAAACTTCTAAAAATGTTTCCACATGAGAGTTTCTACCAATGACAAACTTAATTTGTGATATTCATGAAGTATATCAAATTTTCCTTAAACTATTTAAGATTCAGCTTTGATACAAAAAAAATACAATTTCAATCAGAGTAATACAGTTTTCAGGAATCTGGAATAATGGATGGATTTAATTATATTATGTCAGGGTCACATTAACCTTATATATGGATTATCAAATTCGTTTTTTTTAAAATATGAAAACAATATTAAACACAACATTGTAGCATTATTACATTATTTCAGTAGAAATGTCCAAGTCATTTTAAAACATTCAGTTGTGTTGAATGTTTCCAGAATCAATGGAACTATTAAAACAGCAACATCTGTTTATTCTTCAATAACATGCATGAAAACAACTAATTTGATGAACAGTTCTTTATTGTAGTGAAATAATGAAAATTAGCAACATTTTTTTTTGTGTTCAAAATATAAAACAACATTGAACATGGCATTATATTAACTTGAAGTTGCTTGTTTAGGAAATTGCCAGGAACTTTTAGAATCTTGAGACTCAATCTTTCTATATTTTATTGAACAATTAAAACAGCAACATCTGTTTCTTTCATAAAAATATACATTAAAACAATTAATTTGATGAAAAGTTCTTTATTGTTTTAAATCAACCTAAATTTCAGCAAAAAAACTTCATCAATGAAACATGCACCGAGACAGTGATGCATAAACAGACATAAAGAGTTACAGAGTGCAGACTGAGAGTATCATTTTACTGAACATTTTTAGTGTCTTAGATGATATCGACAAATTATATAATTTAACACAATTCAGTACAGAGTACATGACTGAGCATTATTTCTTTCTAAAATCATCACCTTAATTATATACTCCAAGTTATCTGATGCTAAAACAAACTCAGTCTCATTGGATTCAATAGATCAATTCTTTAAATGTAAGAATATGGAAGCAGTTATTCTTTTATAATATACATGGGCACAGCTGATTTGATAAATAGGTCTTCAGTATTTTAAAAGAACAATAGTTTTACTACAAGCAGTGAATAACGAACGTGTTTTGATCCTTCAGAAAGATAGGAGGAGACAGAGACTGTGATCATCTCTCTTTTGTGTCCAGTCTTTTGATAACATTTTACTGTTTCATTAAAACATTATTAAATGTAAAAAACTAAAATTAAATTCATGTTATCTCACATTATGCAGATGATACCCTGCTTTTTATAACTTGTCTTGAAAAGTCTTGTTATTTAGAATTTGAATTCAGAAATTCACAATTTCTTTGAAGAATTTAACAACACATGAACATAACATGGATCTTCTTAACCCTTACATACTGTTTATATTTGATACCTTCACAGTATGGTTCGGGTCAATTTTGACCCAGACCAAGAATTCCCTCATAGTAAGTGTCTGTACCAAATTTTAAACTACAGATCTATTTAGAATGTCTAAATAGCCTATGTCTCATTAATACATGTATGATTAATCCTTAATAAATGTTTCAGAGAGCAGGAAGAGTGTAGTTTTACAACATTCGTTTTTGGAGAAAAACCTCTACTATTACACATTATCATGTCCTGTTTTACATAAGACATAAAAACATAAAAGCCATAATGACTTAAATATATTGTATTGAATTTGAAAATGTCATGAACATTCTGTAACTGTTGGAATTTAAAATATAACCATATTTAATCATTGCAACCATTAAACGCTGTCCCCACTGCTATATCATAAGAAATCATAATTATCAATATTATTTCAACATTTACCACTTAGAACACAACGCATTACATAATAAAATGCTTATTATAAACTAGTCAATAATCAGTCAGTAATCAGAGCTTTCTTCCACGTTGTCTTCCTGCTCTGACACATCCTCCAAATCACTGTCAACCTCCTCATGTTGGAAGAACAGATCGAGGGCCTGTTGCACACTAAATCTTGCTGCCATGATGTCAGTCACTGAAAGGGCAGCACAGGTACCTTTATAATGCTATGATCCCCCCCCATCACCACCCTCCCAACCCAAATTGATTCAAATGTGTTACTTTGTAGATTATGTTATTACATTGCAGGTGCTTGTGCTTGCAGGTGCAGATCTTGTGTCTGTTACAAGGCACCCTCTGACCTCTGGATGACCTCTGTTCCCTTTGTGCACCATGATCACTCCTGTGCTGTTTACTATTTCACTGTTTCAAGATTCCCCCATGCCCCTTCAAAGACCAGCAGGTGTCTGTCTCTGCGGGAACCTGGTCGAATGTTGTTGGAACACAGACAGTTCTCGTGACAGTGTCGAGGTCCCCCTTGAACTCTGTCACCACTGTCCTATAAAAAATACACACAAATATGGCCTGTACAGTTTCAAGATTCCCTAAAACCACCACTTTCCTTGATTTCCCCACACTGGTAGATCCAAAATCCATCTCAATAGATACGGGTCAAATTTGACCCGAAACAGCCTCAGTGTACAAAAATGTGTAGCACCTGTTCAAACGTATAGAATTTTAAAATATTTTCATATTTGTGTATTTTGGGTCACTTTAGGAAAAGTCGTCAAATTTCAGGCTAAAAGAATGACGTTCAGGGTATTTTTACTGCTGTCAAATGTTAAAAAACGGGTCAAATTTGACCCTAACAGTATGAGGTTAAACATTAGTATTAAAAGAGAGCTTTGTGATTCACCATTCAAATGTTCTTACCATGTGTATTGTTACCAAAGTTATTGAATATAGTTCATACTGGAATGATAATAAACAAATATCCAGTCATAAAACCTTTTAAAAGTAATTAGACATAATTAGAGTTAATATTTTGATTTTTTTGTGCATTGATCTTACTAATGTTCCTAATATATAATAAATATCAAAGAAAGAAAGTCAAAAGAGACATCACTTTTATAATACACATGATATAATCTTTATTATTTTAAAATGATGAAACCATCAACACAAGCAAGTTCATGTTTAAACATGAGAGAAAGAGAACCAGAGAGAGTTACAGAGTGCAGACTGAGATCAGTATCAGAGTGAAACCAGCAGCAGAGTCCCAGTGAGTCAGGTCAGGACTGGGAACACTGGTCTCTCCTCAGTGTCTCTGAGAGCGGAGTCTGGGAGCCCTGGGTGGCCTCACAGCTCACAGAGCCCACCTTCCTCCACTGGTCTGCAGGGAGCCTCAGGGTGCTGCTCCAGCTGTAGTGGCCGTCCTTCTCCAGCACCCCGGGGCTCCTGCTCTCCTCCCAGCTGCTGCTGCTGCTGCTGCTGCTGCCGTCCACCTTCCAGGCCAGACTCCAGTCTGAGGGGAAGCCCTTGTTGGCCAGGCACATGAGCGTGGCCTTCCCCTGCTGCAGCTCCTCACTGGAGGGGGGCAGCACCGTCAGGGTGGGAGGGACATCACCTAGGAGACACCAATCAGCTTAGAGGACAGGGACCACACAGCTGTCAATCAAACACCAGACACGTGGACACCTTCACTGTGAGAGAGTTGATTTCCTCCTTTAAGGAGTTTCTGTCAGATGTTCTTTCTGCTCCACCAGTCACTCACTCACACATTGTTTCACTTCCCTTTAAGAAGCCTCTCATGCATATCAGCACAGAGAGAGTCATCATACAGAATGAGCTGAAATATATCAAACTACACTGGAGATAAAACATCAATATGTGGACAAATATTAAATCTTTATCATCAGAAACATTAACTAAACATTACTTATAAATATTTAGTGGAAACATTTACAAGTACAGAAAATGAAGTGACTACAATCAAACGTTCTTCATGTGGATGTCAGTCATCAATAAAAACTGTTCAAAAACTTTCAAATTTTGAAACAATATTTGACACAATGAAGAAGTTTTGCACATTTTCAAATATCTTTATCTTCACTCGGTTCAATTATATCTGAATCATTCTGATTCTGAATTAATTTAAAAATAGTTTTAATTAAGGTCGAAATAAAAAAACTTTAAAAACATTTGTAGAAGTTTTATCTTTTTTACATTTCCAGCTGTTTAAGTTCCAGTAGGAGAGGAATGAGTAAATACATGTTTAGTAAAGCTGCTCTGAGTTAGTCTCCATGATAAAGGAGCAGAAATAAACACATGAATCCTAAAAGTGTACGATTAAAACAAGATGTATTCATCTGCCTCAAACATCCACAAATTACATTTTAAACATTACTTTAGAATAATTAGTTTAGTATTATTGTGCAGAAACTTACTTCCAACATCCAGTCTGGTTCCTCCACCAAAAGTCAACCACAGTGATACAAAGTCATTGAGCCGCCGTACAAAAACCTCTCACTGTAGAGAGACACGCTCTCTGACTCTGACACACTGAACTAAACCTACAAACACTCAAGATGCAACTTCACCATTAAAGTAAAGTTATGATTTATTCCCCAGTTTATAGTTTTACTTTCCTAACAATTCGTTTTTAAATTTCTGTTGCTGTGAACTTTGTTTCTTCGTGCAACATAACTGTCGAAAAAGTCGTCCATCAAAATTAAAACACAACTATTTGTTTCTACATTGTTGAATATAAAAGAATACAAAGACCAATGACTTCTGATATAAATATATATTCAAACATTTGACTTACTTCCAACATCCAGTCTGGTTCCTCCACCGAACGTGTTCCACAGTGATACAAAGTCATTGAGCCGCCGTACAAAAACCTCTCACTGTAGAGAGACACGCTCTCTGACTCTGACACAAACAAACTCAACAAACACATTCACAGTTTACACATTGCATTTAATAAATGGTTGAATTACTAAAAACGGATTCAGAAATGATACATATGTATTTAACAATTTATTTTAGAAATGTTAGACATCTATGAGCAATATTAACTTGACTTTCACCAAAATCAATTGATGATTGATCAAGATATTCCTGAAGAAAAACTCTCCAACAAATCCTGACAAATGTAAATAATTATCATAAACTCATGTTTATTTTATTCTATGATGAATTAAAAACACTATTGTTGTTTAAATCCGTCCCACAGTGATGTTGATGTGTGTTGTAGTGAATTAGGGAGATTTTACAAAACATTCCAGAAGAAAATGTTTCCATCAAACTCAAAGCAAAGACTCTTATAAATGAGCACTGACACATTCCTGATCAATACTCTGATGAAGTGATTGATCCATTGATAAACAGCATCATCACAGTAATCCAAGTCCCTGTTGGAGTCAGTCAGAGCATTTCCATAGAGAGCCACTTTGCATCAGCAGCACCATGCTCCAGTGCTCTGGGAGAGTTTATAGTCCTGAGAGTTGAACACTGGATGACTGACAGCTGTCCTTCATCACAGCAGAAGACACAGAAATCCTCCTCATCACAAACATGACTTTGATCTGCGTCCTCATCTGGACTCTCCTCTGCTGCTGCTTCACAGGTAAAGTCCAGAGAATCAAACTCCTCTCCTCTATCAACATCCGTCCCTCTGAAATGAAGCCGACTAAACCGTGACGCTGCTTTATGTGTTTGTCTCTGTGTCCTCAGAGTCCAGAGGCCAGGTCACAGTGACTCAGCCTGGAGCAGTGAGCTCTGCTGTGGGAGGCTCCGTCTCCATCACATGTAGGACCAGTCAGAATGTTTATAACAATAACTTTTTAGCCTGGTACCAACAGAGAGATGGAGAAACTCCTAAACTGCTTATCTATACAGCAACTACTCGACAATCAGGGATTTCAGGTCGTTTTACAGGCAGTGGATCAAACTCTGACTTCACTCTGACCATCAGTGGAGTCCAGACTGAAGATGCAGCAGTTTACTACTGTCAGAGTGCACATCACATCAGCAGTCAGTGGGTGTTCACACAGTGAAAAAGCGTCGTACAAAAACCTCCCTCAGTCAGACTGAACAGAAACTGAACTGACTGCTGCAGCTGGAAGCTACTGCAGAGACTGATACACTTCACTGAAGACACACACACACACACACACACACACACACACACACACACACACACACACACACACACACACACACACACACACACATTCAAGATTTTATGACTTCTCACAACAATACATGGACTTACATTAATTTTCTGGGAATTACCGAGTGGCGGGCCGTCTATTTCGTACCTGGGCCTTCAGTGTTGTCCTACTACAGTTGAACCACCTCCTCATAACCTCATTATGACGCCAGCATGACGGGATGCTTCGTCATTAATGGACAATGATGCATATAGTCAAAATCAATGTAATTAACACAATGACAAGAAGAAACTCACAAGAACCAGTCACATATTTATATGACAACAAAGCAGGTAGAATAACATAAAACCCAAATAACATGATTCAACAGGCCTCTGCACATTCCAGCAAAACTGCGGCGCTAAAACACTTATTCCACCGCACACTAAAGAGCACGGGCCATTCAAATATTATTCACATCAGAGGGAACAATATTAACCGTATCATAAAAACGACACGATAGAAAAATTAACACAGTTGTAACGCTACTGCAGATGTAAAAAAACAAAAGCACTTCACTTACCAGAGCTGCTGTTCACTATTTAAAGACAAAGTATATCCTCCTTTCTTTGTTGACAAAGAGTTTAATCTCACGGTTGTTCAGTAGATCTGTGCGGTTTAGTTCCAGCCAGAAGTCCTTCTCGATTCATGGACGCCAGTGAAGACAGTCGAGCCTCCCCAGTTGTATTTCTTGAATAAGTTTTAATGCGTTTGAGGGCTGAAAATGTCCGCTCGATACAGGCAGCAGATATTGAGATTGTCACCGCCAAACATGACAAAACACTAAAAATGTAATGTCACGTAAAAACTTATTGCAGATCTTTAAACTTTAACTTGTTTTACTACAAAGTTCTGCCAGCTAGTTTCACAACAGTCACGCTAGCCCACTGACCAATCAAGCCGAACGTTAATGCTGACGTACTTGTAGGCCAGCTAGAAGACTCTGGCACGTCAAAGAATACGCCCAACATGTCAAACTAAAAACCTGATTGGTTGAAGACTATGACAATCAACAATATCGTCCCCATTTACTTAAACTGCAAAGGGATTCACTTGTAATTCTGAAGGCCTCCGGGCAGATTTTTTTACTTAGAGACAGCATAGAGGTGAAATCTGATTGGATAAAAGCTCTACTTACAACAAGCTGTGCTGAAAGCAGAGCAACTGAGGAAGACAGTAGCTATGCATTGAGATAATAAGCTAAGGGGAAAAATATGTATAATTCATGTAGTGTATTCATGAAAAATAATGAAATTATAAAATAGCTATAACTTTGGGATTCTGTAAGTGTCTAGGCCAGCAGAGAAGGCCTTGCTGGCCCTGACGGCCCACCCTTGGTGTCATGATTTAAATAGCCAGTGAGGAGGAAAAATCATGATGTGTTGAGGACAGCTAAAGTTCACTGACTGTGTTTTTAAAGTAATTGAAAATACCAAACAATAGCATACGGGTTGAATAGGACGTCTATCGCTGAGGATGAATCATTTAAAAACTTAAAGCAGAGAGGAGCCTTCGGTCCACCGTCTAGACCTGAAGATGACTTCCATGTTTTCTGGTTCTGTCCACACGTCCAAAACTTCTGGTTGAGTTTCTCTAACAAACTATCTGAGCTCCTCAACCTCAGCCTTCCTTAAAGCCTCATCACAGCTTTACTTGGTGAAATCTCCACATTACAAACACATAAACATGTCAAACCCACATTAATATTGATATCAGTCATCACTGTTCTAAGAGAACATATTACCAAACTGGAAAGACGGAACAAAACTGTCCTCAAGTCACTGGATCAGTTTACTACCAGACCATTCAATGTCCTCCACATGTAGATATGTAAATGTGTAGATCAAAGCTCTCAGCAGAGAGGAGGAAACATGATGGAGTGTTGAGGACAGCTACACTTCACTGACTCTGTGTGTTTGCATATGTGTCCTGCCTCTCTGCTCCCAGCCGTTAAGAGGCCAGTGTTGATCAGTGGCTGTCCAGGCCTTTCAGAGACACTGACACGCCGGCAGCACGATGATGATGTCACTGACTCTACTGCTGACCACCCTGGGGCTCCTTGTTCAGGGTGAGACTCTCTTCTGAACACTTTGGTTCACCACCATGATGTTCTGCTGTGATGGAGAAACAGTGAAACAAGCAGCATTGACCTTCTTCCATCTGTTCTCCATGTTAAAGAAATGAGACTCTTCTGTTTGGATGTTGATCATCTTTCTCCAAACTGGATTTGTCTCAATAACCCTTCTGCTCTTTTTCATGTTTTCCAGATTCATCAGGAGAAATCATCCTGACTCAGTCTGCTGGACCTCAGTCTGTTGTTCCAGGACAGACTGTCTCCATCACATGTAAAGCCAGTTCAAGTGTTGGTAGCAGCCTTCACTGGTACCTTCAGAAATCTGGAGAATCTCCTAAACTCCTAATTTATAATGCTCAATCCCGTCATACTGGAGTTTCAGCTCGTTTCAGTGGAAGTGGATCTGGATCTGACTTCACTTTGACCATCAGTAGAGTTCAGACTGAAGATGCAGGAGATTATTATTGTCAGCAGGGTTACAGCTCGTTCACACAGTGATACACCGTCGTACAAAAACCTCCTCAGCTGAAGAGGAACTGATCTCACTCAACAGCTGCACAGAAATACAGACACTTTACGTTTGACTGACAATGAAGATATTATAACAGAATAATATCAGGAAATACTATTTATACTGTAGTATGTTTTAATGGTAATCTTGTTGAAATAGAGTATTAATTAATACAATGAAAGTCTCATCAAAGATGAGTGGAACACTAGATAAGTTAATAAAGGTAACATGAACACTAGATATTTGGCTCTGAAATACAATATTTACTTCCGTGTGTTCTAAAGATTATTTTTCAAGTAATTAAAATGTAATTTAAAGTTTATTTGATGTATTTTCAAGTCAAACAGTTAATTTTCCAACTAACCTAAACACATTGTGTGTGTTTTGATGATCTTCTGTACATAGGAAAACACTTAAGATATGTTATAATTTAATTCATAATACTTTCTGGACACTTTTAAAACCATTTCCACATGAAGGTTTCTACCAGTGACACACTTCATTTATGAGATACACAGTATATCTGATTTTCTAACATATTTAAACAATGACTTTGTTATAAAAAGGCTAATTTACTTAATTAGTGTAATTAAGCAGATTATGAGGTCACAAAATCTTTAAGGAATCTGGATTAAAGGAGGAATTTACTTCTATCATGTCTGGGTCACATTAAGCTCAAATGATACATTTTCTGATAATTTTTTGTTTTCAAAATATAAAATAACATCTAACATAACATTATATTAACTTCAAGGTTCTTTCTTAATAAATTGACAGACAATTTTAGAATCTTAAGACTGAATCTTTCTAGATTGTATTGAACTATTAAATCAGCAACAACTGTTTCTTTCACAATAACATAAATGAAAAAAAATAATTTGATGAAAACTTATTTATTGTGTTAAATCAACTTGAATTACAACAAGCAACAACAACACTTGATCAATGCAACATGTACTGAGACAGTGAGTGAGTGAAAGAAAGAGATGAACAGACATAAAGAGTTACAGAGTGCAGACTGAGATCAGTATCAGAGTGAAACCAGCAGCAGAGTCCCAGTGAGTCAGGTCAGGACTGGGAACACTGGTCTCTCCTCAGTGTCTCTGAGAGCGGAGTCTGGGAGCCCTGGGTGGCCTCACAGGTCACAGAGCCCACCTTCCTCCACTGGTCTGCAGGGAGCCTCAGGGTGCTGCTCCAGCTGTAGTGGCCGTCCTTCTCCAGCACCCCGGGGCTCCTGCTCTCCTCCCAGCTGCTGCTGCTGCTGCTGCTGCTGCCGTCCACCTTCCAGGCCAGACTCCAGTCTGAGGGGAAGCCCTTGTTGGCCAGGCACATGAGCGTGGCCTTCCCCTGCTGCAGCTCCTCACTGGAGGGGGGCAGCACCGTCAGGGTGGGAGGGACATCACCTAGGAGACACCAATCAGCTTAGAGGACAGGGACCACACAGCTGTCAATCAAACACCAGACACGTGGACACCTTCACTGTGAGAGAGTTGATTTCCTCCTTGAAGGAGTTTCTGTCAGATGTTCTTTCTGCTCCACCAGTCACTCACTCACACATTGTTTCACTTCCCTTTAAGAAGCCTCTCATGCATATCAGCACAGAGAGAGTCATCATACAGAATGAGCTGAAATATATCAAACTACACTGGAGATAAAACATCAATATGTGGACAAATATTAAATCTTTATCATCAGAAACCTTAACTAAACATTACTTATAAATATTCAGTGGAAACATTTACAAATACAGAAAATGAAGTGACTACAATCAAACGTTCTTCATGTGGATGTCAGTCGTCAATAAAAACTTTTCAAAGATTTAAAAATTTTGAAACAATATTTGACACAATGAAGAGGTTTTGCACATTTTCAAATATCTTCATCTTCAATTAGTTCCATTCTATTTTAATCATTCTGATTCTGTATTTGTTTAAAAACTGTTTTAATTGAGGTTGAAATTAACCAAAACTTTTTAAACATTTGTAGAAGTTTTATCTTTTTAACATTTCCAGCTGTTTAAGTTCCAGTAGGAGAGGAATGAGTAAATACATGTTTAGTAAAGCTGCTCTGAGTTAGTCTCCATGATAAAGGAGCAGAAATAAACACATGAATCCTAAAAGTGTACGATTAAAACAAGATGTATTCATCTGCCTCAAACATCCACAAACTACATTTAAAACATTACTTTAGAATAATTAGTTTAGTATTATTGTGCAGAAACTTACTTCCAACATCCAGTCTGGTTCCTCCACCAAAAGTCAACCACAGTGATACAAAGTCATTGAGCCGCCGTACAAAAACCTCTCACTGTAGAGAGACACGCTCTCTGACTCTGACACCAACAAACTCAACAAACACATTCACAGTTTACACATTGCATTTAATAAATGGTTAAATTACTAAAAACGGATTCAGAAATGATACATATGTATTTAACAATTTATTTTAGAAATGTTAGACATCTATGAGCAATATTAACTTGACTTTCACCAAAATCAATTGATGATTGATCAAGATATTCCTGAAGAAAAACTCTCCAACAAATCCTGACAAATGTAAATAATTATCATAAACTCATGTTTATTTTATACTATAATAAATTAAAAACACTATTTGTGTTTAAATCCGTCCCACAGTGATGTTGATGTGTGTTGTAGTGAATTAGGGAGATTTTACTAAACATTCCAGAAGAAAATGTTTCCATCAAACTCAAAGCAAAGACTCTTATAAATGAGCACTGACACATTCCTGATCAATACTCTGATGAAGTGATTGATCCATTGATAAACAGCATCATCACAGTAATCCAAGTCCCTGTTGGAGTCAGTCAGAGCATTTCCATAGAGAGCCACTTTGCATCAGCAGCACCATGCTCCAGTGCTCTGGGAGAGTTTATAGTCCTGAGAGTTGAACACTGGATGACTGACAGCTGTCCTTCATCACAGCAGAAGACACAGAAATCCTCCTCATCACAAACATGACTTTGATCTGCGTCCTCATCTGGACTCTCCTCTGCTGCTGCTTCACAGGTAAAGTCCAGAGAATCAAACTCCTCTCCTCTATCAACATCCGTCCCTCTGAAATGAAGCCGACTAAACCGTGACGCTGCTTTATGTGTTTGTCTCTGTGTCCTCAGAGTCCAGAGGCCAGGTCACAGTGACTCAGCCTGGAGCAGTGAGCTCTGCTGTGGGAGGCTCCGTCTCCATCACATGTAGAACCAGTCAGAATGTTTATGTTTATAACTCTAATCACTGCTTAGCCTGGTACCAACAGAGAGATGGAGAAACTCCTAAACTGCTTATCTATGCAGCAACTACTCGACAATCAGGGATTTCAGGTCGTTTTACAGGCAGTGGATCAAACTCTGACTTCACTCTGACCATCAGTGGAGTCCAGACTGAAGATGCAGCAGTTTACTACTGTCAGAGTGAACACTACATCAACAGTCAGTATGTGTTCACACAGTGAAAAAGCGTCGTACAAAAACCTCCCTCAGTCAGAATGAACAGAAACTGAACTGACTGCTGCAGCTGGAAGCTACTGCAGAGACTGATACACTTCACTGAAGACACACACACACACACACACACACACACACACACACACACACACACACACACACACACACACACACACACACACACACACACACACACATGCACACACACACACACACACACACACACATTTACTTGAGAAGATGACTCTTCTTCACCTCTATCTTTAACAGCATATTTATCGACATAACAAAAGACTTTTTAAACATGAAGATGAATTATCTCCACTTGACTTTGCATTTCATAATGAACACTTTGCATCTTTTTTGTCAGAAAATAATCAAGAAAAGCTTCATATGTAGCACCGTTTTAGCCCAGACTACATTTGACCTTTTTATTAAAATATAATGTTAGGATTTGGAGAACAGGTAGCAGGATCAGGACCCAACACAGATACAGATGAGGAGGAAGATGGAACAATTCAATGCTTTGTTTGAAATGGCTTACAGGCATGGTCTGCTGTTTAACAGTCTCTGTTGCTTAGGAAGGTTCCTAATTAAGTGAAATAAACCTGAATTATCTAAGTGGCAGCCATGATAAAAGCAGGTCTAAATCTCTAAATACTAAGGAACTGTGCTTCAATGTTTCCTTTCTCATGTCCCTGAGCATAGAAAACACTGGACCGTCATGATTTACCAAAGGAAAAGAGATAATAACATCCAACAATTCCACTACGGCAGCAACATTTACCAAAATGCACCATTCAGCCGTCAATAACATCATCTGTTACTGTTGAATTGCACATTATGCATAAATAGAAAACATCCCTTTAGGAGGAGGGATTCTATTTTGGACAAGAATCCTGAGTTGAATTCTACAACATTCAGATTTGTCACTCTACACATTTTTAATGTTTCATAAATAAAGTTGTTTAAAAACTAAATTTGAATCCACTGTAGCAGAGTGAAGGTGCAGTTGGATTTTATTTGCACCGTGGTTGTTTTTTCAACTCTTTCAATAACTTTGTGACATTTTCCATCAAAGGAAAAGTGGTTTAGAATAAATATAGGACGTCAGTTTGTTTTACTATTCAGCTGCTGCTATGGAGTCCAAAAGGAAGGAAAGAAACAGCAGGTGGGAAACAGGCAGCAAAACTCCAAACGAATGATACAACAAAGACAAGGAACAAAGAAACTGGGCTGGTATGAACAGTGAATGACTGATGGGGAAGTGGGAACAGGTGAGCAGGAGGTCAAAGGCAGGAAGTGAAGTGATCTGAAACGGTAGGAGAGGTGGAATACTACACATGGATGACATGAATGAATCAAAGGAAGAACATGGAGCATGGCAGATTATGACATGTAAAAGCAAAACACATCAAATACACACACAATGTAAGAATGCACCAAAAGAAGGAAGGTCCCTCTTAACATGTGTCTTTAGCTGCTTTCTACCACAACTTCCTCAAATCTTTAGTCTAACACTTCCACAGTTTTGGAGCCAGAGCCACAAAGGCACCTTTAAGCCTTTAGAGATGGAAACACAACAAGCTCTGATCATAGCAGGACAGATGTAGAGGAGATCATGCAGGACAAACTCACAGCTTCGCTTCCAATGGCTTCCTTTCATCCTTTAAAACCAGCTAAACACTGTTAGGCTGCATCGAGACAATTATCAGATGTGACGTGAACATAATCCCTTTAGTTCTTCTAAAAATCATCACCTAAAGTTATGAAATATTGGTGATCTGACCCAGTGATCAACCCAGTCTCCTGTGATCTCATGGATCATTTCCACACACACAGACTGTGTTGTCATCGCTTTCATTCAAACATTTTGTTGAATCAATTCTCTTTCATATGACGCTGATGATATCCCGCTTTCTATTTCTAATCTATTTTCTTTAATGTATTCAGATATTTTAAAAAATGAAACCAATTAAGTTAAATTCTTACAACACATGAGTCATAATCAAGAGCAGACTCCAGTGGTGTGAGACGATGTAGTTGTTTTCCATCACAATGCTTTTAATGATGTGTCGTTACCAAAGTTAATTCATAACAAAACAAACCTGAAACAACCATGGAGAACATGTTCCCCTTAAAGTATGAAGAAGTGAATATAAAATAAGGATATTGTTGTAATTATTAAGGCTTCATCCTTTATTGTGATTAGTATTCCTGATATAAAATATATGTCACAGAAATAAGTCATGTCTGCTCTATTAATAAAGAGCACAAAGACATTACTATTTGATGACATTTTTATTGTTTTGAACAATTAAAACAAACAATAATACAAAAAGCAAGAAACCATTATGTTGAAACATTTAATGAGGAACAGAGAGAGAGAGAGAGAGAGAGAGAGAGAGAGAGAGAGAGAGAGAGAGAGAGAGAGAGAGAGAGAGTTACAGACTGAGATCAGTATCAGAGTGAAACCAGCAGCAGAGTCCCAGTGAGTCAGGTCAGGACTGGGAACACTGGTCTCTCCTCAGTGTCTCTGAGAGCGGAGTCTGGGAGCCCTGGGTGGCCTCACAGGTCACAGAGCCCACCTTCCTCCACTGGTCTGCAGGGAGCCTCAGGGTGCTGCTCCAGCTGTAGTGGCCGTCCTTCTCCAGCACCCCGGGGCTCCTGCTCTCCTCCCAGCTGCTGCTGCTGCTGCTGCTGCTGCCGTCCACCTTCCAGGCCAGACTCCAGTCTGAGGGGAAGCCCTTGTTGGCCAGGCACATGAGCGTGGCCTTCCCCTGCTGCAGCTCCTCACTGGAGGGGGGCAGCACCGTCAGGGTGGGAGGGACATCACCTAGGAGACACCAATCAGCTTAGAGAACAGGGACCACACAGCTGTCAATCAAACACCAGACACGTGGACACCTTCACTGTGAGAGAGTTGATTTCCTCCTTTAAGGAGTTTCTGTCAGATGTTCTTTCTGCTCCACCAGTCACTCACTCACACATTGTTTCACTTCCCTTTAAGAAGCCTCTCATGCATATCAGCACAGAGAGAGTCATCATACAGAATGAGCTGAAATATATCAAACTACACTGGAGGTAAAACATCAATATGTGGACAAATATTAAATCTTTATCATCAGAAACCTTAACTAAACATTACTTATAAATATTCAGTGGAAACATTTACAAGTACAGAAAATTAAGTGACTACAATCAAACGTTCTTCATGTGGATGTCAGTCATCAATAAAAAATGTTCAAAAACTTTCAAATTTTGAAACAATATTTGACACAATGAAGAAGTTTTGCACATTTTCAAATATCTTTATCTTCACTCGGTTCAATTATATTTGAATCATTCTGATTCTGAATTAATTTAAAAATAGTTTTAATTAAGGTCGAAATAAAAAAACTTTAAAAACATTTGTAGAAGTTTTATCTGTTTAACATTTCCAGCTGTTTAAGTTCCAGTAGGAGAGGAATGAGTAAATACATGTTTAGTAAAGCTGCTCTGAGTTAGTCTCCATGATAAAGGAGCAGAAATAAACACATGAATCCTAAAAGTGTACGATTAAAACAAGATGTATTCATCTGCCTCAAACATCCAAAAACTACATTTAAAACATTACTTTAGAATAATTAGTTTAGTATTATTGTGCAGAAACTTACTTCCAACATCCAGTCTGGTTCCTCCACCAAAAGTCCACCACAGTGATACAAAGTCATTGAGCCGCCGTACAAAAACCTCTCACTGTAGAGAGACACGCTCTCTGACTCTGACACAAACAAACTCAACAAACACATTCACAGTTTACACATTGCATTTAATAAATAGTTAAATTACTAAAAACTGGTTCAGAAATGATACATATGTATTTAACAATTTATTTTAGAAATGTTAGACATCTATGAGCAATATTAACTTGACTTTCACCAAAATCAATTGATGATTGATCAAGATATTCCTGAAGAAAAACTCTCCAACAAATCCTGACAAATGTAAATAATTATCATAAACTCATGTTTATTTTATACTATAATAAATTAAAAACACTATTGTTGTTTAAATCCGTCCCACAGTGATGTTGATGTGTGTTGTAGTGAATTAGGGAGATTTTACAAAACATTCCAGAAGAAAATGTTTCCATCAAACTCAAAGCAAAGACTCTTATAAATGAGCACTGACACATTCCTGATCAATACTCTGATGAAGTGATTGATCCATTGATAAACAGCATCATCACAGTAATCCAAGTCCCTGTTGGAGTCAGTCAGAGCATTTCCATAGAGAGCCACTTTGCATCAGCAGCACCATGCTCCAGTGCTCTGGGAGAGTTTATAGTCCTGAGAGTTGAACACTGGATGACTGACAGCTGTCCTTCATCACAGCAGAAGACACAGAAATCCTCCTCATCACAAACATGACTTTGATCTGCGTCCTCATCTGGACTCTCCTCTGCTGCTGCTTCACAGGTAAAGTCCAGAGAATCAAACTCCTCTCCTCTATCAACATCCGTCCCTCTGAAATGAAGCCGACTAAACCGTGACGCTGCTTTATGTGTTTGTCTCTGTGTCCTCAGAGTCCAGAGGCCAGGTCACAGTGACTCAGCCTGGAGCAGTGAGCTCTGCTGTGGGAGGCTCCGTCTCCATCACATGTAGAACCAGTCAGAATGTTTATGTTTATAACTCTAATCACTGCTTAGCCTGGTACCAACAGAGAGATGGAGAAACTCCTAAACTGCTTATCTATGCAGCAACTACTCGACAATCAGGGATTTCAGGTCGTTTTACAGGCAGTGGATCAAACTCTGACTTCACTCTGACCATCAGTGGAGTCCAGACTGAAGATGCAGCAGTTTACTACTGTCAGAGTTTTCACTACATCAGCAGTCAGAGGGTGTTCACACAGTG
Source organism: Anarhichas minor (assembly GCF_050575085.1). NCBI lineage: Eukaryota > Metazoa > Chordata > Actinopteri > Perciformes > Anarhichadidae > Anarhichas > Anarhichas minor. The sequence goes on from NW_027466662.1 coordinate 100,749, forward strand.
AAAAAGCGTCGTACAAGAACCTCCCTCAGTCAGAATGAACAGAAACTGAACTGACTGCTGCAGCTGGAAGCTACTGCAGAGACTGATACACTTCACTGAAGACACACACACACACACACACACACACACACACACGCACACACACACACACACACACACACACATTTACTTGAGAAGATGACTCTTCTTCACCTCTATCTTTAACAGCATATTTATCGACATAACAAAAGACTTTTTAAACATGAAGATGAATTATCTCCACTTGACTTTGCATTTCATAATGAACACTTTGCATCTTTTTTGTCAGAAAGTAATCAAGAAAAGCTTCATATGTAGCACCGTTTTAGCCCAGACTACATTTGACCTTTTTATTAAAATATAATGTTAGGATTTGGAGAACAGGTAGCAGGATCAGGACCCAACACAGATACAGATGAGGAGGAAGATGGAACAATTCAATGCTTTGTTTGAAATGGCTTACAGGCATGGTCTGCTGTTTAACAGTCTCTGTTGCTTAGGAAGGTTCCTAATTAAGTGAAATAAACCTGAATTATCTAAGTGGCAGCCATGATAAAAGCAGGTCTAAATCTCTAAATACTAAGGAACTGTGCTTCAATGTTTCCTTTCTCATGTCCGTTAGCATAGAAAACACTGGACCGTCATGATTTACCAAAGGAAAAGAGATAATAACATCCAACAATTCCACTACGGCAGCAACATTTACCAAAATTCACCATTCAGCCGTCAATAACATCATCTGTTACTGTTGAATTGCACATTATGCATAAATAGAAAACATCCCTTTAGGAGGAGGGATTCTATTTTGGACAAGAATCCTGAGTTGAATTCTACAACATTCAGATTTGTCACTCTACACATTTTTAATGTTTCATAAATAAAGTTGTTTAAAAACTAAATTTGAATCCACTGTAGCAGAGTGAAGGTGCAGTTGGATTTTATTTGCACCGTGGTTGTTTTTTCAACTCTTTCAATAACTTTGTGACATTTTCCATCAAAGGAAAAGTGGTTTAGAATAAATATAGGACGTCAGTTTGTTTTACTATTCAGCTGCTGCTATGGAGTCCAAAAGGAAGGAAAGAAACAGCAGGTGGGAAACAGGCAGCAAAACTCCAAACGAATGATACAACAAAGACAAGGAACAAAGAAACTGGGCTGGTATGAACAGTGAATGACTGATGGGGAAGTGGGAACAGGTGAGCAGGAGGTCAAAGGCAGGAAGTGAAGTGATCTGAAACGGTAGGAGAGGTGGAATACTACACATGGATGACATGAATGAATCAAAGGAAGAACATGGAGCATGGCAGATTATGACATGTAAAAGCAAAACACATCAAATACACACACAATGTAAGAATGCACCAAAAGAAGGAAGGTCCCTCTTAACATGTGTCTTTAGCTGCTTTCTACCACAACTTCCTCAAATCTTTAGTCTAACACTTCCACAGTTTTGGAGCCAGAGCCACAAAGGCACCTTTAAGCCTTTAGAGATGGAAACACAACAAGCTCTGATCATAGCAGGACAGATGTAGAGGAGATCATGCAGGACAAACTCACAGCTTCGCTTCCAATGGCTTCCTTTCATCCTTTAAAACCAGCTAAACACTGTTAGGCTGCATCGAGACAATTATCAGATGTGACGTGAACATAATCCCTTTAGTTCTTCTAAAAATCATCACCTAAAGTTATGAAATATTGGTGATCTGACCCAGTGATCAACCCAGTCTCCTGTGATCTCATGGATCATTTCCACACACACAGACTGTGTTGTCATCGCTTTCATTCAAACATTTTGTTGAATCAATTCTCTTTCATATGACGCTGATGATATCCCGCTTTCTATTTCTAATCTATTTTCTTTAATGTATTCAGATATTTTAAAAAATGAAACCAATTAAGTTAAATTCTTACAACACATGAGTCATAATCAAGAGCAGACTCCAGTGGTGTGAGACGATGTAGTTGTTTTCCATCACAATGCTTTTAATGATGTGTCGTTACCAAAGTTAATTCATAACAAAACAAACCTGAAACAACCATGGAGAACATGTTCCCCTTAAAGTATGAAGAAGTGAATATAAAATAAGGATATTGTTGTAATTATTACAGTTTTTCTCGATTGCTAAGTCACATTTCTTGAAATGGTCACCCATTTTCTCAAAACTGTAAACACAAAACCTCATCTTCAAGCACTATTTACAAAACCTCTGAATCCTCTTGCAAAATGAAACTTTCGCCTCAAAACAGTTTTACCTGTGCTCAAAATCAAACACTGCTCTCAAATCATAAACAAAGTGATCAAAATAATATACACTATCAAGCAGTCATTAAACAATACACCAATAAATATAAAACACATTGTTCAAAACATATAGTTCTCAGGGAGAAGTAGATTTTTAATCTCAAAACAAATTTCATATCAACGAAAACATGTTCTATTACAGTATCTCAAAATTGATCAGAAATTACTACTGTGCTTTGCTCTTTGCAATTTCTTTTGTTCTTCCTCCTCCTTGTACCCCTATTTTTACAGTACTGTACCCTGCGTCTCACAAACGTGTCCTTTGTCTCTGTGATACTGTAATTCTTGTTCTTTGTTGATATGAACCTGCAACCAGTCAAAATCTATTGAGCAGTCAGTACTGTTACTGTAACAAATAGAAAGCACGATGTTCAAGGCCATACAATTTGTTTATTGTACATTATACAGCCTACAATGCACTGTAGGCCTACTACAGTATACAATACTACAGTAAAAGGGACAAAAATCAAAGGAGTCAACATGTCATCAATGTGCTTCTTCTTGTCTTTGGGCTGGGTCAGGCCAGAGCACTTCGTCGACATCACAAGCAATATTTTCTCTCCTGAGGCAACGGGGGAAGAAGCCTCTTGTGTGCCGTATCCAGCCCTGACATGATTCCTCACCTATATCACCACAGGCTAATTCCATGGCTTGCAGCAGATTTACTCTGGTGTAGGGTTGTCTATCATACACTTTCCATCTCCATGAGGAGAAAAACTCCTCAATCGCATTCAGGAAAGGCGAGTATGGAGGGAGGTACAAGGTCATAAACTGACCATTGATGTTAAACCATTCCCTTACCTGAGCAGCTCGGTGGAAACTGACATTGTCCAGCACTATCACATTGGTGGGAATGGGATTCTCATTTAGCTCTTGACCCTGCTGCTCAAATAAAATATCTCTTAGATTGGCCAGAAATCTTAGAAGATGCTGGGTGTTATATGGCCCGAGTGTAACATGGTGATGTAGAACACCGTGGTTGCTGATAGCAGCACAGATTGTGACATTGCCACCTCGTTGACCAGGGACTTCAACAATGGCCCGCTGTCCAATCACGTTTCGGCCTCTCCTTCTCCTCTTTGTTAGATTGAAGCCTGCTTCATCGACAAAGATTAACTCATGGGGTCTGTCCAAGGATTCCAAGTCAAATATTGTCTGTGTAGGAATACAATATAATGTATGTAGAATTTAGTAAGTTGTACAGAGACAGTGCTATATTGTAGAGTTCAATTAGGCCTACTGTATGCACTTCTGATTCACATACATTGTATGTACTGAAGAGTAATGTCATTCACATAGTATGTGGCAGTACTGTAGACAATCTGGATTACAGTAAATGTGTCTGAATGTACACTTACTTGCACATACTGAGCTCGCAGTTCTTTCACCCTTGGTGAGTTGTGCTCAAAAGGTACTCTGTATACTTGTTTCATTCGTATCCTGTTACGATGGAGGACACGGTCAATTGTGGAAATGCTCACACTGTCGATTCCCTGGAAGTGTGTGTTGTCTTGTATCACTCGTTCCTGGATTTCTCTGAGTCGTATTAAATCATCTTGAAGGACCATGCCCACTATAACGGTCTCTTGCTCCTGAGTGAATATAGCTCTCCTTCCACCTGCATGTGGCAGCCTTGCAGTTCTACAAAAAGTAGATGTGCAGTTACAAAACATATTCATGCAGTACAATACATACAGTGATGAACTTTACAAATGTCTATTGAAACAGCTGCATATAGTGTAGTACAGTAAATTTGCAATTACAAAAATACAGTAGCATACTGTACCTGTTCTCTTCTCTGAATGTCCTCACTATGGCGGACACAGAAAATCGGCTCAAATTGGGGTGCACTCTAAGTCCTGCTTCCCTCATTGTCAGTCTGTGGACTATAACATGGTCTATGACTGTTGCTCGAATTTCATCAGATATTTCCACTCTTTGTCTTCCTCTTCCTATTCGTCCTCCTCTTCCTCTTTCTTGCCCTCCTCCTCTTCCTCCTCGTCGCCCACCTCACATACGTACTTGCCCTCGTCCTCGTCCTCTCACATTGTTTCTTCTATCCATTCTCAGACTTTCTCCTTCCCACCTTCAACCACCTGTTTGCTCTCTAAACTGGCTTATATTGGTTGTATCACATCATTTGATACAAGTGAAATCAATTTTGAGTGATTGTGTTTAATCAATGACATGTGTTCTCTATTTGTATTTGATTGTTGCCACTTGTGTTTACCAGTATGGATGACATGTGCATTAGAGTGAGAATGTGTTTTGAGACTGAGAATGTGTTTAGAGTTTTGCTGAAAAGTCTAAGTGAGATCTGCAAATTGTGTTTTACCAAGTGAAATAGTTTAAGGTATTGACAACAGACTGCACAATTAGCTAAACGAGTTCAGGCAACTGAGAACTTTGTTCAGCCAATGGGTTTTAGTGTTTTAGCAATTGAGAAAAACTGTAAGGCTTCATCCTTTATTGTGATTAGTATTCCTGATATAAAATATATGTCACAGAAATAAGTCATGTCTGCTCTATTAATAAAGAGCACAAAGACATTACTATTTGATGACATTTTTATTGTTTTGAACAATTAAAACAAACAATAATACAAAAAGCAAGAAACCATTATGTTGAAACATTTAATGAGGAACAGAGAGAGAGAGAGAGAGAGAGAGAGAGAGAGAGAGAGAGAGAGAGTTACAGACTGAGATCAGTATCAGAGTGAAACCAGCAGCAGAGTCCCAGTGAGTCAGGTCAGGACTGGGAACACTGGTCTCTCCTCAGTGTCTCTGAGAGCGGAGTCTGGGAGCCCTGGGTGGCCTCACAGGTCACAGAGCCCACCTTCCTCCACTGGTCTGCAGGGAGCCTCAGGGTGCTGCTCCAGCTGTAGTGGCCGTCCTTCTCCAGCACCCCGGGGCTCCTGCTCTCCTCCCAGCTGCTGCTGCTGCTGCTGCTGCTGCCGTCCACCTTCCAGGCCAGACTCCAGTCTGAGGGGAAGCCCTTGTTGGCCAGGCACATTAGCGTGGCCTGCTGCAGCTCCTCACTGGAGGGGGGCAGCACCGTCAGGGTGGGGACGACTCGACCCACTGCAGAGAGAGATTCATGAAGTTCATGAGGCTACTAGTTCTGTTGGTCTTCCTCAGATCGGATCAAACTGATCTCAAACGTTTCACTTCCCTCTCTGAGCTCATTAACCATGACAACAGACAGGCATCACTGCTGAACCATGACAACAGACAGGTTTCAGTACTGAAGATAAAACCTATAAACTGACCTTCTTTTACGAAGCTTTCTGAGTTTCACACTTCAAAATATCACGATAAAAATGAAGATTGTGAGGCTTTTATAGTATTAAGTATCTTAAGTATTTCTAGTTTCAAGCCAACACCTCATACATGATGACATGTGTTTGTTCTCTTCATGTGAGCAGGAATCATCACTGAACAGTCTGCTTCATTACTGACACATAACTAATATTGTTAACTGCTGAAATACTCTTTCAAACTCTTACGACATGTTTATTAGCTTTAAATCATCAGTCTGGGAGAAAAAGTCAGAACCACATTAAACACTGAACTAACAATAAATAATTACTATTCATTCTTTAGCCGTAATATCAAAACTTTAACTTTTAAAATTATTTTCTTCATGAAAAGTAATGCAGAGTAGTTACAGTGAAATTATGATAATGAATCAACTTAAAGTTAAAAGTTTTGTGCAACAACATTATTCATCAGAGTGGATTTTCATCGAGCTATCGACACTGAAGACTTCAAGAATTGTTACAAATATATAAGATTTTAAATATCAGAGGAAATATTACAGTAAGCTCTACAGCTATGACATTCAAACATAATACATGTGTAATGTAAGTTATTAAGGGAGTCGATCGTACTTACAGTTAACATCCAGTCTGGTTCCTCCACCAAAAGTCCACCACAGTGATACAAAGTCATTGAGCCGCCGTACAAAAACCTCTCACTGTAGAGAGACACGCTCTCTGACTCTGACACCAACAAACTCAACAAACACATTCACAGTTTACACATTGCATTTAATAAATGGTTAAATTACTAAAAACGGATTCAGAAATGATACATATGTATTTAACAATTTATTTTAGAAATGTTAGACATCTATGAGCAATATTAACTTGACTTTCACCAAAATCAATTGATGATTGATCAAGATATTCCTGAAGAAAAACTCTCCAACAAATCCTGACAAATGTAAATAATTATCATAAACTCATGTTTATTTTATACCATAATAAATTAAAAACAATATTTGTGTTTAAATCCGTCCCACAGTGATGTTGATGTGTGTTGTAGTGAATTAGGGAGATTTTACAAAACATTCCAGAAGAAAATGTTTCCATCAAACTCAAAGCAAAGACTCTTATAAATGAGCACTGACACATTCCTGATCAATACTCTGATGAAGTGATTGATCCATTGATAAACAGCATCATCACAGTAATCCAAGTCCCTGTTGGAGTCAGTCAGAGCATTTCCATAGAGAGCCACTTTGCATCAGCAGCACCATGCTCCAGTGCTCTGGGAGAGTTTATAGTCCTGAGAGTTGAACACTGGATGACTGACAGCTGTCCTTCATCACAGCAGAAGACACAGAAATCCTCCTCATCACAAACATGACTTTGATCTGCGTCCTCATCTGGACTCTCCTCTGCTGCTGCTTCACAGGTAAAGTCCAGAGAATCAAACTCCTCTCCTCTATCAACATCCGTCCCTCTGAAATGAAGCCGACTAAACCGTGACGCTGCTTTATGTGTTTGTCTCTGTGTCCTCAGAGTCCAGAGGCCAGGTCACAGTGACTCAGCCTGGAGCAGTGAGCTCTGCTGTGGGAGGCTCCGTCTCCATCACATGTAGAACCAGTCAGAAGGTTTATGCTTCGGGCAGCACTAACCTTTTAGCCTGGTACCAACACAGAGATGGAGAAACTCCTAAACTGCTCATTTACTATGCTAGCACTCTACAATCAGGGATTTCAGGTCGTTTTACAGGCAGTGGATCAAACTCTGACTTCACTCTGACCATCAGTGGAGTCCAGACTGAAGATGCAGCAGTTTACTACTGTCAGAGTGCACATCAGATCAGCAGTCAGTGGGTGTTCACACAGTGAAAAAGCGTCGTACAAAAACCTCCCTCAGTTAGAATGAACAGAAACTGAACTGACTGCTGCAGCTGGAAGCTACTGCAGAGACTGATACACTTCACTGAAGACACACACACACACACACACACACACACACACACACACACACACACACACACACACACACATGATGTACATTTCCATCAAGAGGATTCAGTATTTCACTATTGTTGCTGTAACCATTAATGAACATTTATCACAAGAAGTTAAATGACATAAAATAATCTTGGTGTTCATCAAATTACTCTTTCCACCACAGCTTTTCATCATCCATTCATATCCTGTTATAGTCACATGTTCTCATCTGATTTACCAAAGAATCAAGAAAAGCCAACCTGAAAACATTCATATTTTCTTCCTATATCTGTATATGAAACGTATGCAAAGACACAATTACTCTGACATGAAACTCAAAAACCCAACAAATACATTGAGATTAATATTCATTCTTCACCTTGAAAACATCAAATCAATCTCTTCTCAACGTCCATCCACTAACTGTTGTTGAGCCTTCAGTCACATCCTCAGCAGACGGAGTCGCTCAGTTGTCATTGAAATGTAGATTTTTAAATTCCCAACAGGAAAACTACTGAATGGACTTTGTGCTGAAATAGTTTTAATTGTAAAGCTTCGACTTTCAACCTCAACTTTTCAGTCAACGTGGACGAGAAGTTGTTAAAGTGCAGCATGAAGATCTTCAGAGAACTCACATCTACATGAACGTGAGTGAAACAAATCTGTCCAACTGGAATAGACGGTGGGCTGAAGGTGTTTTAGTGTTGGAGATCGATCTCCATCGATAGAGTAAACTATATTCATGTTTGATATTAAATTATATCATGAAGTCCAATGAAATGTGTTGGCAGATCTGGTTTATCATATAATTTAACAAGTTTATATTTGAAGTTTGATCAGGAAGTTCACGGGACAGCTCCACTTTCTGAACCAATCAGATTGTTGATTTTAAAATCATTGAAAATACGAACCAATCACATACGGCTTTAATAGAACGTCTCTCGCTGAGGATGAATCATTTAAAAACTTAAAGCAGAGAGGAGCCTTCGGTCCACCGTCTAGACCTGAAGATGACTTCCATGTTTTCTGGTTCTGTCCACACGTCCAAAACTTCTGGTTGAGTTTCTCTAACAAACTATCTGAGCTCCTCAACCTCAGCCTTCCTTAAAGCCTCATCACAGCTTTACTTGGTGAAATCTCCACATTACAAACACATAAACATGTCAAACCCACATTAATATTGATATCAGTCATCACTGTCCAAAGAGATCATATTACCAAACTGGAAAGACGGAACAAAACTGTCCTCAAGTCACTGGATCAGTTTACTACCAGACCATTCAATGTCCTCCACATGTAGATATGTAAATGTGTAGATCAAATTTACTTGAGAAGATGACTTTTCTTCACCTCTATCTTTAACAGCATATTTATCGACATAACAAAAGACTTTTTAAACATGAAGATGAATTATCTCCACTTGACTTTGCATTTCATAATGAACACTTTGCATCTTTTTTGTCAGAAAGTAATCAAGAAAAGCTTCATATGTAGCACCGTTTTAGCCCAGACTACATTTGACCTTTTTATTAAAATATAATGTTAGGATTTGGAGAACAGGTAGCAGGATCAGGACCCAACACAGATACAGATGAGGAGGAAGATGGAACAATTCAATGCTTTGTTTGAAATGGCTTACAGGCATGGTCTGCTGTTTAACAGTCTCTGTTGCTTAGGAAGGTTCCTAATTAAGTGAAATAAACCTGAATTATCTAAGTGGCAGCCATGATAAAAGCAGGTCTAAATCTCTAAATACTAAGGAACTGTGCTTCAATGTTTCCTTTCTCATGTCCCTGAGCATAGAAAACACTGGACCGTCATGATTTACCAAAGGAAAAGAGATAATAACATCCAACAATTCCACTACGGCAGCAACATTTACCAAAATGCACCATTCAGCCTTCAATAACATCATCTGTTACTGTTGAATTGCACATTATGCATTAATAGAAAACATCCCTTTAGGAGGAGGGATTCTATTTTGGACAAGAATCCTGAGTTGAATTCTACAACATTCAGATTTGTCACTCTACACATTTTTAATGTTTCATTAATAAAGTTGTTTAAAAACTAAATATGAATCCACTGTAGCAGAGTGAAGGTGCAGTTGGATTTTATTTGCACCGTGGTTGTTTTTTCAACTCTTTCAATAACTTTGTGACATTTTCCATCAAAGGAAAAGTGGTTTAGAATAAATATAGGACGTCAATTCGTTTTACTATTCAGCTGCTGCTATGGAGTCCAAAAGGAAGGAAAGAAACAGCAGGTGGGAAACAGGCAGCAAAACTCCAAACGAATGATACAACAAAGACAAGGAACAAAGAAACTGGGCTGGTATGAACAGTGAATGACTGATGGGGAAGTGGGAACAGGTGAGCAGGAGGTCTGGTGGGTGCAGGGCTAACGAGGGGTCAAACTAATCAGGGCGGGGCCGATAATCAAAACTGGCGGGAAAAAATACAAAGGCAGGAAGTGAAGTGATCTGAAACGGTAGGAGAGGTGGAATACTACACATGGATGACATGAATGAATCAAAGGAAGAACATGGAGCATGGCAGATTATGACATGTAAAAGCAAAACACATCAAATACAGACACAATGTAAGAATGCACCAAAAGAAGGAAGGTCCCTCTTAACATGTGTCTTTAGCTGCTTTCTACCACAACTTCCTCAAATCTTTAATAATAATAATAATAATACATTTTATTTATATAGCGCTTTTCATAAAACTCAAAGACACTTTACATTAAAATCATCATATATAAAGCAATACACTAAAAACATAAAATACACAATAGTGGTCACACATTAAAAGCAGTTTTGAACAGGTGGGTTTTGATCTGTGATTTGAATATGGAAAGTTCAGTGCAGTCTCGGATGTGTTTGGGGAGAGAGTTCCAGAGGGAGGGGGCAGATATGGAGAAGGCTCTGTCACCCCATGTCCGGTGCTTGGTCCTGAGTGGAAGAGACAGGAGGTTGGTATCAGAGGAGCGGAGCCGACGGGATGGAGTGTGGTGGTGAAGCAGGTCGGTGAGGTAGGAGGGGGCCTGATTGTGGAGGGCTTTATGAGTGAGGAGAAGGATTTTGTATTGGATCCGTTGTGGGACGGGGAGCCAGTGGAGGTTCTGAAGAACAGGGGTGATGTGGTCGCGGGAGCGGGTGTGGGTGAGCAGGCGAGCAGCAGAGTTCTGGATGTACTGGAGTTTATTTAGGATTTTGGATGATGTGCCGTGGAGAATGCTGTTGCAGTAGTCAATTCTTGAGGTGATGAAGGCGTGGATCAGAGTTTCAGCAGCAGATGAGGAGAGTGATGGGCGGAGACGGGCTATGTTTTTTAAGTGAAAAAAGGCAGTTCTGGTGATTTGTTTGACGTGGTGTTCAAAGGAGAGGTTGCTGTCGAACATGACTCCAAGGTTGCGGATATGTGGGGAGGGAGACAGAGTGGAGTTGTCGATGGTGAGGCAGAAGTTGTTACTGGTTTTGGTGAGGGATTTGGGACCGATGATGATCATGTCAGATTTATCACAGTTCAGTTTGAGGAAGTTGGTTTGCATCCATGATTTAATGTCAGTGAGGCAGCTGGTGAGAGTGGAGTGAGTAGCAGTGGTAATGGCCTTTGTGGAGATGTAGAGCTGGACATCATCGGCGTAGCAGTGAAAGTGAAGACCATGTTGACGGATGATGTTACCAAGAGGGAGCAAGTAGAGGATGAACAGAAGAGGACCAAGCACCGAACCCTGGGGGACGCCTTGAGACAGAGGAGCAGTGGAGGAGGTGCAGTTGTTGATACTGATGAACTGTTGTCTGTTTGTGAGATATGATTTAATCCAGGAGAGAGCAGTTCCAGTGATGTTGAGGGAGGATTCGAGGCGGGAGAGAAGGATGTTGTGGTTGATGGTGTCAAAAGCTGCAGTGAGGTCGAGGAGGATGAGAATGTTGAGGTGACCAGCGTCGGAGGAGAGGAGGAGGTCGTTGGTGACTTTGAGCAGGGCTGTTTCAGTGCTGTGCTGTGAACGGAAACCGGATTGAAATGGCTCGAACAGATCGTTGGAGATGAGGTGGGCTTTGAGTTGTGTGGCGACAATGCGTTCCAGTATTTTTGACAGAAAGGGAAGATTGGAAATGGGACGGAAATTGCTCATGGTGTCAGGGTCAAGTCCAGGTTTTTTGAGGATGGGGGTGACAGCAGCCAGTTTAAGTGTGTGGGTCAAGTCCAGGTTTTTTGAGGATGGGGGTGACAGCAGCCAGTGACAGAGACAGTCCTTGACCAGATTAGATGGTATGGGATCCAGGATGCAGGTGGGGCTTCTCATTCCAGTTGTGAAGTTAGGCATCTCCAATGGGGACACAAGGGAGAACTGAGAAAGGGGCTGAGGGGTGGAGGAGGGGGGGGCAGGTGGAGAGATGGAAAAGGCGGGGGAGGTGTTCAGGTTGCTGTAAATGGTGTCAATTTTTGTTTGAAAAAATGAAAGAAAAGAGTTGCATTTGTTCACTGTGAAGGATGTGGAGGTGTTGTCCTTGGGTTTGAGAAGCTTGTTTATTGTGGAGAAGAGAGCCTTTGGGTTAGAGGAGCCAGACTGTATGAGGTGTGAGTAGTAGGTGGACCGGGCTGAAATGAGAGCGTCTTTGTATTGTTGAAGGTAGTCGGAGAGGGCTTGGAGATGGACTGTTAAACCGGAGTCTTTCAAGCTGGCGCTTTCGAGATTTCATCTGGTGGAGTTCAGGAGTGTACCAGGGAGCCGAGTGTGTGAATGAGACAGTTTTGGTTTTCATGGGAGCCAGTTGATCAAGACAGGAGGAGAGTGTGTCATTGTAGTAGTTTACAAGATCGGAGGGATTATCAGACAGCGGGGCAGGGGAGGCAGACATGGTACTGGCAAGAGAGGCTGAAAGAGTTGTGGGGGAGATAGATTTGAGATTTCTGAAGGATATGGTGCGCTTCATTTTTGGCATGGGGATAGGGATGTCAATGTCCATGGTGATAGCCAGGTGGTCAGAGATGTTGAGGTTGAGGCTGGAGAGTTGCGGTATTGTGAAACCAGTGGAGCAGACCAGATCCAGGATGTGACCTCGGCTGTGGGTGGGGAAGTTGATATGTTGTGTGAAGTTGAAGCATTGTAGTAGTTCCAGGAAATCTTTAGTCTAACACTTCCACAGTTTTGAAGCCAGAGCCACAAAGGCACCTTTAAGCCTTTAGTGATGGAAACACAACAAGCTCTGATCATAGCAGGACAGATGTAGAGGAGATCATGCAGGACAAACTCACAGCTTCACTTCCAATGGCTTCCTTTCATCCTTTAAAACCAGCTAAACACTGTTAGGCTGCATCGAGACAATTATCAGATGTG